>NW_017212175.1:0-16885 GCF_001704415.2 Capra hircus
CGTGCTCAGACTTCAGGGACCCCTCTGCAAATTCCTAAGCACGTACCCCAAAGGGCCGGCTTTTGTGCTCTGTTTTTCCACTCTTCTGACATTTTCTGGAAAAATTCAATTCAGGGCTTTAGTCTTCTGCATTTGAAAGAGTGTTTCAATCCAAAAACCCCTCCGATGGCTTTCTAGCCTGCCTGCAGGACTCGTACAGCTGCGCATGTGATTGTTTGAGGCCTCCTGACCACAGGAGGCACAGGAAGCTTAAAACATCCTAGGAATGTAGGAGCTTCCGAGGAGTCAAAATCTTTAGAATAGGACTGATTAATGGTTTCATTTTTTGGGTCAATGCTTGCTGCCAAATTTTCATATCCTTTATTTTTAGATATAGTTGGTATATAGAAAAACAAGTAGTAGACCTGGTATTAGCAACATTAGATCTTTGAGTTAAGTACCTTCTTTGTTATATCCCACTCCACCTTTGTTCTATAGAGATGTAACTTTAATGCTTTAAGGAGATGCAGATTAAAAAAAAAAAACACTTCAGGGGAAACAAAATTAACATTCATTAAGGAAGAGAGCCAAAAAGTGTTAACAAGCCTCTTGGCCAAAAGATAATGTAAATCACCTGAGACCTTTTGTATACAAAATGATATACGGAAAGAATCTGGGTTGCGAACGCTACATAATTTTGTGTTACCCATTGATCTCCGTGTTTTATCAAAAGTATAAAAGGCCTTCTGAACAATAAAGGATGGGGGCCAGTTTCTCGAACTAGTCTCTCGGCCTGGTTTCTTGGGACTCTGGCTCCCCCCATGTCTCTCTCTCTCTCTTCTTCTCTCCCCTTCCCTCTCTCTGCTGTTTACTTTAACTTCAGGCTGAATCTCCATCTGGGGCGCGGAGGCTCGCCAGGTCTACTTACTTGCCCCGGCTGTTAAGACCCGCACGAAAGGGAGCTTAAGGCGAGGCACCCTTAGATATTCAAGCGGGCGCCGGTGGCCCAACGTAGATGGTGCAAATTCCTTGTCTGGAATTTTATTGGCCTTCCGCGTAAACCAAGCTATTCAGCCCTCTTCCTCCACTTAATCTTCTTACTACACTATAGTTTCTTAATCTAATCTTACATTAATAAACAAACAAGTCTTTCCACGCCAACGCCGTCCACCCTTCGAATTCCCTGGATCCACCGGGGCTGGACCCCGGCAAGTGGTGCCCGGAACAGGCTATTCGAAGGTAGGTTCCTCGGAGCAAAAGCTCCCCCGGAGCACTCTCTGTTGCTCCCCCGGAGCACTCTCTGTTGCTCCCCCCCGGAGTGACTTAATCACTCCCCCGGAGTACTTTCGGGTACTCCCCCAGTGTTGAGTGTTCGGGACGGCTAGGACCCCACTCAGGGTGCCGCGGACCCCCCTGTAGGATAGACAGGGTGAGGACGAGTGGGAAGTGTTCAAGGGTTTAAGAGAAACCTGGTGCTCTAGAGGTTGAAAAGAAACCTGCTATCTTAGGGTTTAAAACAAAACCCCCTTGGCTAAGGTAAAACCTTTTTGTCAAGGCAGACTTTTCTATAACTCTTAATTTTCTGACACGGGTAACAATGACTCAAAACAATGACACCTCTTTATACAAGTAATTTTGTAACTGTTAAACAAAAAAGACAAATTAAAGATTAAAAGGCTCGTGTTACGAGACCAATGTCCTTGGTTTCCAGAAAAGAGATTTAGATACTTGGATAAAGGTAATAAAACAGCTAAAAACTAATTATACTTTGCATGGGCCTGTAAATGCTTTTGCTCTGTAAAATATTATTACAAATGTTCTGGACCCCCGTCATGAGGCTGTTAGTTAGATAGCCTATGGGAGAGACTATAGCAGTGGATCGTAGTGGGTCTCCACCTATTACGCAGATCATATTTTCTGCCATTGGCAAACAAAAGGAGAGAGACTGTACTCTTCCTCCCGAGGAAGGAGGGTGCTTATAGGACGCAGCGGCCGAGCGCCCTGGAGAGCCCCCTCCCCCTCTACACAAACCAAACCTTTAAAAGAGTTGTCTTATTTAAGGCGACCACTGCAACCTCTGCTTGCGCCTCCCCAGGGCTTAAGAACTCCCCACTTTATATCCAAAGCCTCCCAGAACATTGCTTAAGTTTGAAAACGATAGTGACAATATTTTTGAGCAAAAGAGCTTTTAAAACAGAGCTTGCTCCTTGCATAAAATCCCCTCAGGAGGGGCCTCACCCAACAAAAAAAAGAAAAAGGAAGAAAAACAGGAAAAAAAAAGAAAAATATTCGTAATAAAAAGGACTTAACAAATGCAAAATGTTTCTCTTGAGGCCAAATAGAACATTTTTTGCCAAAATGTCTTGCTAAACAGAGATAACAAGCCGTACCAAACAACCCCAGGTAGCTCAGGCCTGGACCTCAGTTCCACCACCTTAATAATAATAGCTCCTGACTCAGATTCCAGTGGCTAGTCCCCTGCCTGAGGACATTGTAAGACTTGTGCTGGGGCATAGCTTGCTTTCTTTTCAAAAAATTTCGGTAGTGTCTTGTGTAGTAAATTCTGATTATACTAAAAAAATTGAAGTTTTGATATCGCCACCTGCTAAAACTGTGCAATTAAAATTAAAAAATAGCACAGCTTTTGCTTTTACCTTATTACCAGACAGAAAAACCAGACAAAAAAAGCCCCAGAGGATCTAGATCTAGCTTTTTGGGTGCAAAAAATTGCAGCTTCTAGGCCTTTAAAAGATTTTTTAAAGATATAAAATGTCATGGCTGTTAGACAATAGACAAGACGTTTCTTACATTGCTGAGAGACTAGCGCAGCTCCTGGCCAACATATACTACTGAAAAGGAGTTGGTGGGATTAGAAAAGGTGGTATGCAGGATAAAAATGCTATAGAGTAAGAGGTGAGAGAGAGTTTAAAACCTTGGTGAATAGTGAGCTCCCCGTTGCTGGAAGTATTCAAGCAAAGATTAAATGGTTACTTGTCATCTAAAAGGCTATAGACCAGATTTGGGTTATAAAAAGATCATTAAAAAAGCTTTTCTTGCTTCTTATATTTGGGTCTGCCAAAAGTTTTAAAACTGATAATGTCCTTTTAAAGCTGCTGAGAGATTGTTTACTAACTTTAAATGATTTCCAAAAATTATTAGGTGATATTAATTGGATATGCCCACATTTAAAACTGACTTTTGTAGATTTAAAGCCTTTTGTTTGATTGCTGAAAAATAACAATCCTAATCCCAGTTCTAAGAAAAAGTTGACTAGTGTGACACAGTTGGCTTTCGTTAAAGTGAATGAGGCTTTAAATGATCAGTTAATTAAGATTAATATTGCCAAAAAAGGAGATTAAATTATTCTTGCCACAAAATGTATACCTACAGGATGCTTGTGACAAGAAGGCCCATTGGTTCCATCTAATGACCCCCCCAAAAATAGTTTTATCTTATCCCAACTTGGTGGAACAATGGCCTCTGCCTAAGAAAAAATTACTGACATATTAATTTAAAAGATTAATTCAAGCATACTGATTTATTAAATTGTTCAGTAAAGAGCCATCAAAAATTGTAATTCCATATAACAAAAAACAACTTGATGCTTTTCAAATGTTTGCTGATTGGCAGATTGCTATAGGAAATTCTTGTGATCAGATCTTGCATCATTTACCCTCACGTGCTTTGTTAATTCAAAAATTAAAAAAGGAGAAATTAAGTATAGTTTTCCCCCATCAGATTTTACAACATGTTCTCTTTGTAATAAGTTAAATGCTGATTCGTTTGGAACAGTAAAATAAAAAGCCATTGGTAAAGCAAAAAGATCTCCAGATAACAAAAAGATCCCGACCCAGAATTTGCTGCGGGTCGAGGAAGTGTTTATATTTTTTCCACAGGGTGCAGATTCGTCAATTTGGATCCCGGACAGACTGATTCGCCACAAAAGAAAAAGGGAACTTCTCTGCCGCCACCGCCGCGGGAAACAGCCGTGCACCAAAAGCTGCGGGCGGGCCAGCCTGACTGACGGAACCCAGTGCACCGCACTCGCAGCCCCGTTACAGCGCCAGTGTCAGAGGGCGGGGTGAAGGCCGCTGCTCCCACCGGCAGAAGAGGCAAAAGAAACATCAAGATCCCGGCGGGACTAACAGCTGCTGCAGCGCAAACTCCAACCAGAAAATGACTCTATTTACTCTATTTTGGCTTGTCTATCCTCTCCTTATGTTCTTCTTTTCACCAATGATTCCAGAAAACTTAACGTACCTAATGTAGCAACTTGTGAACCATGGATGTTTTCATCTTGTTTAACTCCTCAAAGTAATGTCTGCTCTTTTGTGGTTTTAAAGATGTCCTGTAACTGTAACAACTTATTGATATGATAATTATGTTCTTGCTGTGTTACAATAACTGTTATTGTTACTATGGCAGCGGTCATTGACTCAACAAGTGTAAATGCCCAATATGTTAAAAAATCAAGTTTTAGGTGTTTTGGAACAGCTCAGATATTAGTTTAGACTTAGGGAAACTGCATAACCAGATTCAGACCTTGGAACACTCCCGATTAGATTTTACCACCGCAGGAGAAGCCAATGACTTTTTCCACACTTTCTCTAACTTCATTTCTGGAAAGACTATTCTGTCTACTCTTTATAATCTTGCTCCTCGTAATCATTCTTCCCTGTATTGTCTAGATTCTTCGGCAGAGCATTCGGAATCTCGCGACCGAACTGCACCTGATTTTAAACAAAAATAATTAATTATTTAAAATAAAAAAGGGTGAGATGCTGGGAGCCAGTGTGAGGAATCCCGCCCGTGACAAGGTCATGAGGAAGGAAGCTGACATACGCAAGGCGTGCTCAGACTTCAGGGACCCCTCTGCAAATTCCTAAGCACGTACCCCAACAAAAATCTGCCGGCTTTTCTGCTCTGCTTTTCCACTCTTCTGACATTCTCTGGAAAAAGTCAAATCAGGGCTTTAGTCTTCTGCATTTGAAAGAGTGTTTCAATCCAAAAACCCCTCCGATGGCTTTCTAGCCTGCCTGCAGGACTCGTACAGCTGCGCATGTGATTGTTTGAGGCCTCCTGACCGCAGGAGGCACAGGAAGCTTAAAACATCCTAGGAATGTAGGAGCTTCCGAGGAGTCAAAATCTTTAGAATAGGACTGATTAAAGGTTTCATTTTTTGGGTCAATGCTTGCTGCCAAATTTTCATATCCTTTATTTTTAGATATAGTTGGTATATAGAAAAACAAGTAGTAGACCTGGTATTAGCAACATTAGATCTTTGAGTTAAGTACCTTCTTTGTTATATCCCACTGCACCTTTGTTCTATAGAGATGTAACTTTAATGCTTTAAGGAGATGCAGATTAAAAAAAAAAACACTTCAGGGGAAACAAAATTAACATTCATTAAGGAAGAGAGCCAAAAAGTGTTAACAAGCCTCTTGGCCAAAAGATAATGTAAATCACCTGAGACCTTTTGTATACAAACTGATATACGGAAAGAATCTGGGTTGTGAACGCTACATAATTTTGTGTTACCCATTGATCTCCGTGTTTTATCAAAAGTATAAAAGGCCTTCTGAACAATAAAGGATGGGGGCCAGTTTCTCGAACTAGTCTCTCGGCCTGGTTTCTTGGGACTCTGGCTCCCCCCATGTCTCTCTCTCTCTCTTCTTCTCTCCCCTTCCCTCTCTCTGCTCTTTACTTTAACTTCAGGCTGAATCTCCATCTGGGGCGGGAGGCTCGCCAGGTCTACTTACTTGCCCCGGCTGTTAAGACCCGCACGAAAGGGAGCTTAAGGCGAGGCACCCTTAGATATTCAAGCGTGCGCCGGTGGCCCAACGTAGATGGTGCAAATTCCTTGTCTGGAATTTTATTGGCCTTCCGCGTAAACCAAGCTATTCAGCCCTCTTCCTCCACTTAATCTTCTTACTACACTATAGTTTCTTAATCTAATCTTACATTAATAAACAAACAAGTCTTTCCACGCCAACGCCGTCCACCCTTCGAATTCCCTGGATCCACCGGGGCTGGACCCCGGCAGGCACCGACTCCACACAAGGTCTTAGGCCCTGGCATCGACGGGAGAGGAATCCCGAGAGAGCCCCCGAGCAACTCGCAAGGGGACTGGCCTTTCCTGAGGCCACCAGAGCGGGTCCCAGCGGTCCCCGTCGTAAGGCGAGAGCACGTACCGCAACTCGAAAAAATCCAGGAGATTCTCCCTCCAGGGGAGATGAGGCCCATTTCCGCTAAGGCGTCTCGACTCTAAACACACCTAACCTCTGGAATTCCAAAGGATCCTTCACACCCTTGCTGCAACTCAAGAAGTTCCCCAACATACCCGTCTCCACTCGAGAGGAAGCACGAGAGTCACGCCCACATCCAGAGGAGCCCCGTTTCTGCCTCCAAGTTCGAGAGGAGGGATCCTTTTGCTGCGTGGTCGGGAAAGAATTCCCGGGTTCCCGTCGCATCTCAAGAGGAGGCGCTGTCCACAGGAAAGGCGAGAGGAACTCCAGGGTCGTGCCACCATTCCCAGAGTCCCCCAGATGTCTCAGTCCATTCCAGGGAAGCCTGTTTCCCCGGCACTGCCTCGACTTTCAAACCGAGGATCGACTCACACGGTGGCACGTGGGACAGCCTGGTGGGAAAGCCTCGTGGGAAAGCCTAAAGCAGGAAAGCCACAGATCCCTTGATCCAAGCGAAGGGAAGCGTGACACTGCTGCTACAGCTCGGGAGGAAAGCGCACTTGCATGTCCACACTCGAGACCAGGACTGACTCCCCTGGGGAGACTACAGAAGTACCCCAAGATCCATGTCAGCCCTGGAGAGGAATCCTCAGGTTCCGGCACAGACTCCACACAAGGACTTAGGCCCGGCATCGAGGGGAGAGGAATCCCGAGAGGCCCCCGAGCAACTCGTATGGGGACCTGCCTTTCCTGAGGCCACCAGAGCGGGATCCTGATGTCCCCGTTGTAAGTCGAGAGCACCTGCCGCAACTCGAGAAAATCCAGGAGGTTCTCCCTTCCAGGCGAGATGAGGCCCTTTCCGCTGAGGCGTCTCGAGGCTAATCACACCAAACCTCTGGAACTTCCAAAGGGCCCTTCACACACTTGCTAAAACTAAAGAAGTTCGCCGACATACCCGTCTTCACTCGAGAGGAAGCACGAGAGTCCCGCCCACATCTAGAGGAACCCCCGTTTCCGCCTCCTAGCACGAGAGGAGGTATCTTTGCCTGATTGGTCGGGAAAGAATTCCCGGCGTTCCCGTCGCATCTCAAGAGGAGGCACTCTCCACAGGAAAGGCGAGGGAACTCCAGGGTCGTGCCACAATTCCCAGAGTCCCCAGATGTCTCAGTCCATTCCAGGGAAACCTGTTTCCCTACACTGCCTCGAATTTCAGGACGAGGATCCACTCACACCACGGTGGCACGTGGGACAGCCCTTTGGGAAATCCTTGAGGGAAAGCCACAGATCCCTTGATCCATGCGAAGAGAAGCGTGACACTGCTGCTACAGCTCAGGAGGAAAGCGCACCTGCATGCCCCACTCGAGACGAGGACTGACTCCCCTGGGGAGACTCCAGAAGTACCCCAAGATCTATGTCAGCACTGGAGAGGAATCCTCAGGTTCCGGCACCGACTCCACACAAGGTCTTAGGCCCCGGCATCGACGGAGAGAAATCCCGAGAGGCCCCGAGCAACTCGCATGGGGACTGGCCTTTCCTGAGGCCACCAGAGCGGGTCCCTGAGGACCCCGTCGTAAGTCGAGAGCACCTGCACCAACTCAAGAAAATGCAGGAGGTTCTCCCTCCAGGGGAGATGAGGCCCATTTCCTCTGAGGCTTCCCCAGGCTAATCACACCTAACCTCTGGAACTTCCAAAGGGTCCTTCACACCCTTGCTGCAACTCAAGAAGTTCCCGACATACCCGTCTCCACTCGAGAGGAAGCACGAGAGTCCCGCCCACATCCAGAGGAGCCCCTTTCCGCCTCCTAGCTCGAGAGGAGGGATCCTTTCCTGCGTGTTCGGGAAAGAATTCCTGGCGTTTCCCGCATCTCAAGAGGAGGCGCTCTCCACAGGAAAGGCGAGAGGAACTCCAGGGTCGTGCCACCATTCCAAGAGTCCCCCAGATGTCTCAGTCCATTCCAGGGAAACCTGTTTTCCCTGCACTGCCTCGACTTTCAAGCCGAGGATCGACTCACACCACGGTGGCACGTGGGACACCCTGTGGGAAAGCCTCGTGGGAAAGCCTCGTGGGAAAGCCTCGAGGAAAGCCACAGATCCTTGATCCAAGCGAAGGGAAGCGTGACACTGCTGCTACAGCTCGGGAGGAAAGCGCACGTGCATGCCCCACTCGAGACGAGGACTGACTCCCCTGGGGAGACTCCAGAAGTACCCCAAGATCCATGTCAGCACTGGAGAGGAATCCTCAGGTTCCGGCACCGACTCCACACAAGGTCTTAGGCCCCGGCATCGAGGGAGAGGAATCCCGAGAGGCCCCCGAGCAACGCATGGGGACTGGCCTTTCCTGAGGCCACCAGAGCGGGTCCCTGAGGTCCCCATCGTAAGTCGAGAGCACCTGCCGCAACTCGAGAAAATCCAGGAGGTTCTCCCCTCCAGGCGAGATGAGGCCCATTTCCGCTGAGGCGTCTCGAGGCTAATCACACCTAACCTCTGGAACTTCCAAAGGGTCCTTCACACCTTGCTGCAACTCAAGAAGTTCCCCGACATACCCGTCTCCACTCGAGAGAAGCACGAGAGTCCCGCCCACATCCAGAGGAGCCCCGTTTCCGCCTCATAGCTCGAGAGAAGGATCCTTTCCCTGCGTGGTCGGGAAAGAATTCCGGCGTTCCCGTCGCATCTCAAGAGGAGGCGCTCTCCACAGGAAAGGAGAGAGGAACTCCAGGGTCGTGCCACCATTCCCAGAGTCCCCAGATGTCTCAGTCCATTCCAGGGAAACCTGTTTTCCCTGCACTGCCTCGACTTTCAAGCCGAGGATCGACTCACACACGGTGGCACGTGGGACAGCCCTGTGGGAAAGCCTGGTGGGAAAGCCTAAAGGAAAGCCTCGAGGGAAAGCCACAGATCCCTTGATCCAAGCGAAGGGAAGCGTGACACTGCTGCTACAGCTCGAGAGGAAAGCGCACGTGCATGCCCCACTCGAGACGAGGACTGACTCCCCTGGGAGACTCCAGAAGTACCCAAGATCCATGTCAGCACTGGAGAGGAATCCTCAGGTTCCGGCACCGACTCCACACAAGGTCTTAGGCCCCGGCATCGAGGGGAGAGGAATCCCGAGAGGCCCCCGAGCAACTCGCATGGGGACTGGCCTTTCCTGAGGCCACCAGCGGGTCCTGAGTCCCCGTAAGTCAAGAGCACCTGCCGCAACTCGAGAAAATCCAGGAGTTCTCCCTTCCAGGCGAGATGAGGCCCATTTCTGAGGCGTCTCGAGGCTAATCACACCTAACCTCTGGAACTTCCAAAGGGTCCTTCACACCTTGCTGCAACTCAAGAAGTTCCCCGACATACCCGTCTCCACTCGAGAGGAAGCACGAGAGTCCCGCCCACATCCAGAGGAGCCCCGTTTCCGCCTCCTAGCTCGAGAGGAGGGATCCTTTCCCTGTGGTCGGGAAAGAATTCCCGCGTTCCCGTCGCATCTCAAGAGGAGGCGCTCTCCACAGGAAAGGCGAGAGGAACTCCAGGGTCGTGCCACCATTCCAGAGTCCCCCAGATGTCTCAGTCCATTCCAGGGAAACCTGTTTCCCTGCACTGCCTCGAATTTCAGGCGAGGATCACTCACACCACGGTGGCACGTGGGACAGCCCTGTGGGAAAGCCTCGAGGGAAAGCCACAGATCCCTTGATCCACGCGAAGGGAAGCGTGACACTGCTGCTACAGCTCGGGAGGAAAGCGCACGTGCATGCCCCCACTCGAGACGAGGACTGACTCCCCTGGGGAGACTCCAGAAGTACCCAAGATCCATGTCAGCACTGGAGAGGAATCCTCAGTTTCCGGCACCGACTCCACACAAGGTCTTAGGCCCCGGCATGGGAGAGGAATCCCGAGAGCCCCGAGCAACTCGCATGGGGACTGGCCTTTCCTGAGGCCACCAGAGCGGGTCCCTGAGCCCGTCGTAAGTCGAGCACCTGCCGCAACTCGAGAAAATCCAGGAGTTCTCCCTTCCAGGCGAGATGAGGCCCATTTCCGCTGAGGTGTCTCGAGGCTAATCACACCTAACCTCTGGAACTTCCAAAGGGTCCTTCACACCCTTGCTGCAACTCAAGAAGTTCCCCACATACCCGTCTCCACTCGAGAGGAAGCACGAGAGTCCCGCCCAAATCCAGAGGAGCCCCGTTTCCGCCTCCTAGCTCGAGAGGAGGGATCCTTTCCCTGCGTGGTCGGGAAAGAATTCCGGTTCCCCGCATCTCAAGAGGAGGCGCTCTCCACAGGAAAGGCGAGAGGAACTCCAGGGTCGTCCACCATTCCGAGTCCCCCAGATGTCTCAGTCCATTCCAGGGAAACCTGTTTTCCCTGCACTGCCTCGACTTTCAAGCCGAGGATGGACTCACACCACACGGTGGCACGTGGGACAGCCCTGTGGGAAAGCCGTGGGAAAGCCTCGTGGAAAGCCTCAGGGAAAGCCACATTTTGATCACGCGAAGGGAAGCGTGACACTGCTGCTACAGCTCGGGAGGAAAGCGCACGTGCATGCCCCACTCGAGACGAGGACTGACTCCCCTGGGGAGACTCCAGAAGTACCCAAGATCCATGTCAGCACTGGAGAGGAATCTCATTACCACCTCCAAACAAGGTCTTAGGCCCCGGCATCGACGGGAGAGGAATCCCGAGAGGCCCCGAGCAACTCGCATGGGGACTGGCCTTTCCTGAGGCCACCAGAGCGGGTCCCTGAGGTCCCTAAGTCGAGAGCACCTGCCGCAACTCGAGAAAATCCAGGAGGTTCTCCCCTCCAGGCGAGATGAGGCCCATTTCCGCTGAGGCGTCTCGAGGCTAATCACACCTAACCTCTGGAACTTCCAAAGGTCCTTCACACCTTGCTGCAACTCAAGAAGTTCCCCGACATACCCGTCTCCACTCGAGAGGAAGCACGAGAGTCCCGCCCACATCCAGAGGAGCCCCGTTTCCGCCTCTAGCTCGAGAGGAGGATCCTTTCCCTGCGTGGTCGGGAAAGAATTCCCGGCGTTCCCGTCGCATCTCAAGAGGAGGCGCTCTCCACAGGAAAGGCGAGAGGAACTCCAGGGTCGTGCCACCATTCCCAGAGTCCCCCAGATGTCTCAGTCCATTCCAGGGAAACCTGTTTTCCCTGCACTGCCTCGACTTTCAAGCCGAGGATCGACTCACACACGGTGGCACGTGGGACAGCCCTGTGGGAAAGCCTGGTGGGAAAGCCTGGTGGGAAAGCCTCATGGGAAAGCCTCGACCACAGATCCTTGATCCACGCAAAGGGAAGCGTGACACTGCTGCTACAGCTCGGGAGGAAAGCGCACGTGCATGCCCCACTCGAGACGAGGACTGACTCCCCTGGGGAGACTCCAGAAGTCCCCAAGATCCATGTCAGCACTGGAGAGGAATCCTCAGGTTCCGGCACCGACTCCACACAAGGTCTTAGGCCCGGCATCGACGGGAGAGGAATCCGAGAGGCCCCGAGCATGGGGACTGGCCTTTCCTGAGGCCACCAGAGCGGGTCCCTGAGGTCCCCGTCGTAAGTCGAGAGCACCTGCCGCAACTCGAGAAAATCCAGGAGGTTCTCCCCTCCAGGCGAGATGAGGCCCATTTCCGCTGAGGGTCTCGAGGCTAATCACACCTAACCTCTGGAACTTCCAAAGGGTCCTTCACACCCTTGCTGCAACTCAAGAAGTTCCCCGACATACCCGTCTCCACTCGAGAGGAAGCACGAGAGTCCCGCCCACATCCAGAGGAGCCCCGTTTCCGCCTCTAGCTCGAGAGGAGGGATCCTTTCCCTGCTGGTCGGGAAAGAATTCCCGGCGTTCCCGTCGCATCTCAAGAGGAGGCGCTCTCCACAGGAAAAGGAGAGGAACTCCAGGGTCGTGCCACCATTCCAGAGTCCCCCAGATGTCTCAGTCCATTCCAGGGAAACCTGTTTTCCCTGCACTGCCTCGACTTTCAAGCCGAGGATCGACTCACACCACGGTGGCACGTGGGACAGCCCTGTGGGAAAGCCTCGTGGGAAAGCCTCGTGGAAAGCCTCGAGGGAAAGCCACAGATCCCTTGATCCACGGAAGGGAAGCGTGACACTGCTGCTACAGCTCGGAGGAAAGCGCACGTGCATGCCCCCACTCGAGACGAGGACTGACTCCCTGGGGAGACTCCAGAAGTACCCAAGATCCATGTCAGCACTGGAGAGGAATCCTCAGGTTCCGGCCGACTCCACACAAGGTCTTAGGCCTGGGCATCGATGGGAGAGGAATCCGAGAGGCCCCGAGCAACTCGCATGGGGACTGGCCTTTCCTGAGGCACCAGAGCGGGTCCCTGAGGTCCCCGTCGTAAGTCGAGAGCGCCTGCCGCAACTCGAGAAAATCCAGGAGGTTCTCCCTTCCAGGCGAGATGAGGCCCATTTCCGCTGAGGTCTCGAGGCTAATCACACCTAACCTCTGGAACTTCCAAAGGGTCCTTCACACCCTTGCTGCAACTCAAGAAGTTCCCCGACATACCCGTTTCCACTCGAGAGGAAGCACGAGAGTCCCGCCCACATCCAGAGGAGCCCCGTTTCCGCCTCCTAGCTCGAGAGGAGGGATCCTTTCCCTGCGTGGTCGGGAAAGAATTCCGGCGTTCCCGTCGCATCTCAAGAGGAGGCGCTCTCCACAGGAAAGGCGAGAGGAACTCCAGGGTCGTGCCACCATTCCAGATCCCCAGATGTCTCAGTCCATTCCAGGAACCTGTTTCCCGCACTGCCTCGACTTTCAAGCCGAGGATCACTCACACCACGGTGGCACGTGGGACCCTGTGGAAAGCCTCGTGGGAAAGCCTCGGGGAAAAAAGCCTCTGATCCTACACGGGAAGGGAAGCGTGACACTGCTGCTACAGCTTGGGAGGAAAGCGCACGTGCATGCCCCACTCGAGACGAGGACTGACTCCCCTGGGCCAGAAGTACCCCAAGATCATGTCAGCCCTGGAGAGGAATCCTCAGTTCCGGCACACAAGGTCTTAGGCCCTGGCATCGATGGGAGAGGAATAGCAACTCGCATGGGGACTGGCCTTTCCTGAGGCACCAGAGCGGGTCCATGAGTCCCCGTCGTAAGTCAAGAGCACCTGCCGCAACTCGGAAAATCCAGGAGGCAGGCGAGATGAGGCCCGTTTCCACTGAGGTGTCTCGAGGCTAATCACACTTGACCTCTGGAACTTCCAAAGAGTCTTTCACAGCCATGCTGCAACTCAAGAAGTTCCCCCCGTGAGGAAGCACGAGGGTCCCGCCCACGTCCAGAGGAGCTCCGTTTCCGGCTCATAACTCGAGAGGAGGATCCTTTCCCTGCTGGTCGGGAAAGAATTCCTTCCCATCGCATCTCAAGAGGAGGCGCTCTCCAAAGGAAAGGGAAGAGGAAATGCAGGTCGTGCCACCATTCCAAGTCTCCCCAGATATCTCAGTCCGTTCCACAGGAACCTGTTTTCCCTGCACTGCCTCTTTCATGCCGAGGATCGACTCATGACACGTGGGACAGCCCTGTGGGAAAGCCTCGTGGGAAAGACTCGAGGGAAAGCCACAGATCCCTTGGTCCACGCAAGGGAAGCGTGACACTGCTGCTACAGCATGGGAGGAAAGGGCACGCTCATGCCCCCACTCGAGACGAGGCCGACTCCTTTGTGGGACTCCAGAAGTACCCAAAATCCATGTCAGCACTGGAGAGGAATCCTCAGCTTCCGGCCCGACTCCACACAAGGTCTTAGGCCCCGGCATCGACGGGAGAGGAATTAGCAACACGCATGATAACTGGCCTTTCCTGCGGCCGCCAGAGCGGGTCCCTGAATCCCTGTCGTAACTCGAGAGCACCTGCTGAAACTCGGAATATCCAGGAGGTTCCAGGCGACATGAGGCCCATTTCCGCTGAGGCATCTCGAGACTAACCACACCTAACCTCTGGAACTTCCAATGGGTCCTTCACACCCTTGCTGCAACTCAAGAAGTTCCCCGACATACCCGTTCCTCTTCACGTTCTGCCATAATGGTGGTGTCATCTGCATATCTAAGTTGATTGATATTTCTACCGGCAATCTTGATTCCAGCTTATGTATCTTCCATCCCAGCATTTTTCATGATGTACTCTGCATAGAAGTTAAATAAACAGGGTGACAATATACAGCCTTGACATACTCCTTTTCCTTTTTGGAACCAGTCTGTTGTTCCATGTCCTGCTCTAACTGTTGCTTCCTGACCTTCATCCAGATTTCTCAAGAGGCAGGTTAGGTGGTCTGGTATTCCCATCTCTTTCAGAATTGTGGCTAAAACAACAGTAAAAGGACCTTTCCGATGTCAGGCCAAGGAATTGTGTTTCCAGTCATTGAGCCACACCTGATCACTGAGCACAAATTCATGAATCTGTTCCTCAAGGGGGAATGATATTCTTTTTTATACAAACTTAGTTACCTGATTTATTACCTTACCTAATTGTTCCATCTGCTGTGAAATCCCACCCCCTTACTTGTGGCAAATCTGCTAACACCTGCCTCACTGTGGGAGGGGGTCTCCCATAGAAAATTTCATAAGGACAACAACTGTGGGAACGTGCGGTTACCCGTAATATGAGTAAGTCTGCCGGAAGCAAGCCCATCCACGTACAGTCAGTCTCTATGATCCATTTTGAAAGTGTCTCTTCAAGAGTTTGGTTGTTTCTTTCCACCATTCCAGAACACTGGGGCCTATATGCTGTATGTAATTTCCACTGATATTTAGAGCTTCACATACCTGTTAATTAACGCGGCTACAAAGACAGGGCCATTGTCGGATTCTATACTGGTTGGAAACCCAAGTCTGGGAATTATTTCTCAAATCAGCGAGCTACTTCATTTTCTTTTTCAGATCAGGTAGGGAAGGCCTCTGCCCAACCGGAGAAGGTACCTACTATTCTAGTAAGTCATGATAACAGGTGACTGCCTTTGCTTCCCCGAAGGACACTCGCTTTCCCTGCATCCTGAGAACTCCACGTCTCAGCCAGTTGGAAAAGCGCTTCTTGGAGGTCATTATTCAGGGGCAACTTCCCCTGGAGCCCGGGGCCATAGGGAGCGGCTCCACACTCCCAGGGAAAGGCAGAGCCACAGCCACACATCTGTCCCATCCCCTTTGCTCTGTAGGAGAGCTCTAGTGAGCCTAGGTCTGTCAGGAAAATTCTTGGCTCCTATGGGGACACATTCTATGTGTGAAACTGCATCCAGGACCTAGGGGCCACAGGGCGCCTGTTTCTCTCGGGGGCGGAGGGGTGGGGGGCCTGAAGCAGTGCGGCCCAGCAACAGCTTCCACATCCATCCAATTGCTCTTTTCTTACCTCTGATAGAACTAGCTTTGTTCCAGCCTTTGGCAATTTGGAGGCAAGCGGGCCCCACTTCCTCCCCAAGGAGGCATGGGACCTACTTTGAGTGGAAAGGCCCCTCACGGAGCTGAACCCAGGAAGGCACCCAGTCATGTCTGACACATTCCTGCATCCTGCTTCTTCATGAGCAATACCGCTATAAGCTAGGCATGTCTTTCCAAGGCTCAGAAAGGACAGGGGAGATGCATGGTGCTGCCTCTGGAATTTCGGTCCTCTGAGCAGACCTGGAGGTCTCCCCTTGAAGGAGCTAACCAGTTTCTTCCAAATACAGGCTTGCAAACACACACTGGGTGGCTGCCTCTTCTTCCCTGAAGGACGATCACTTTCCCCGCATCCTGTGAACTCTGCATCCCAGCCTGCTGGAAAAAGCGCTTCTTGGAGGTCATTTTTCAAGGACAATTTTCCCTGGAGCCCGGGCCGTAGGGAGGGCCCCATGCTCGCTGGGAAAGGCAGAGTCACATCCACAGTCTGTTCTACCCCTTTTGCCCTGTAGGAGAGCTCTAGTGAGCCTAGGTCTGTCAGGAAAATTCTTGGCTCCTATGGGGACACACCCTGTGTGTTAACCTGCATATCGGACCTAGGGGCCACAGGGCGCCTGTTCCTCTCGGGGGGACCCTGAAGTGGTGCGGCCCAGCAACAGCCTGAACATCCATCCGATTGCTCTTTTCTTCCTTCTGATAGAGCTAGCTTTGCTTCTCGCTTTGGCATTTCGGAAGCCAGGGGGAGCCCCACCGCTGTTGTCCTGGGGTCTATTGGAGGTACCGGGTCTATTGGACCCCAGCATGGCACCCGACCCCCCTCAGACACACTCCCGCAGCCTCCTTCCCCATGGGCAGGACTGTTCTGACCTAGGAATGTGTTCCCAAGGCTCAGAAAATGCAGGGAGACACACGGCCCTGACTCTGGAACTGAGGCCGTTGGAGCAGGCCTGGAGGTCTGACGTCTGAGACGCCAAACACTTGCTGCAAGATACAGGTGTGAAAACACACTCTCTGGGGCTGCCTTTCCTTCCTCCAAGGAAGAGAGCTTTTCCAGTCTCCTCCGTGCTGAGTCATACAAGGCTGGAAAGGTCTGGCTTCCAGGGCATTTCTCAGCGGCAATGGCCCCTGAGGCCCTGCACCCAGGGAGGGATCCTACCCTCCCAGGGGAAGTCAAAGCAACCTCCAAACAGCTGTTCTCTCATGTTTCCTCTGCAGGAGGGAGCTAGTGAGCCCAGGTCTGTCTGGAACGTTCTTGGATCCTGCGGGGAAATCATCCTGGGAGCCCACCTGGATACCAGTCGTAGGGGCTAAAATTCGGCCACTCGTTAGGCTGTACTGCGTTAGGGCTCCAAGGGTAAGGAAAAATGCGAAT
>NW_017212176.1:0-16884 GCF_001704415.2 Capra hircus
CACGGGCGAGTCGACGTGGCACGTGGGCAGCCCTGTGGGAAAGCCTCGTGGAAAAGCCTCGAGGGAAAGCCACAGATCCCTTGATCCACGCGAAGGGAAGCGTGACACTGCTGCTAAAGCTCGGGAGGAAAGCGCACGTGCATGCCCCCACTCGAGAGAGGACTGACTGTCCTGGGGAGACTCCAGAAGTACCCAAAGATCCATGTCAGCACTGGAGAGGAATCCTCAGGTTCGGCACCGAATCCACACAAGGTCTTAGGCCCGGCATCTACGGGAGAGGAATCCGAGAGGCCCCCGAGCAACTCGCATGGGACTGGCCTTTCCTGAGCCCACCAGAGCGGGTCCTGAGGTCCCCGTCGTAAGTCGAGAGCACCTGCCGCAACTCGAGAAAATCCAGGAGGTTCTCCCTCCAGGCGAGATGAGGCCCATTTCCGCTGAGGCGTCTCGAGGCTAATCACATCCTAACTCTGGAACTTCCAAAGGGTCCTTCACACCCTTGCTGCAACTCAAGAAGTTCCCCGACATACCTCTCACTCGAGAGGAAGCACGAGAGTCCCGCCCACATCCAGAGGAGCCCCGTTTCCGCCTCCTAGCTCGAGAGGAGGATCCTTTCCCTGCGTGGTCGGGAAAGAATTCCCGGTTCCCGTCGCATCTCAAGAGGAGGCGCTCTCCACAGGAAAGGCGAGAGGAACTCCAGGGTCGTGCCACCATTCCCTGAGTCCCCCAGATGTCTCAGTCCATTCCAGGGAAATCTGTTTTCCCTTCACTGCCTCGACTTTAAAGCCGAGGATCGACTCACACCACAGTGGCACGTGGGAAAGCCCTGTGGGAAGCCTCGTGGGAAAGCGTCATGGGAAAGTCTAGAGGGAAAGCCACAGATCCCTTGATCCACGAAAAGGGAAGCGTGAAACTGCTGCTACAGCTCGGGAGGAAATCACACGTGCATGCCCTCTCTCGTGACGAGGACTGACTCCCCTGGGGAGACTCCAGAAGTACCACAAGATCCATGTCGGCACTGGAGAGGAATCCTCAGGTTCCGTCACTGAGTCCACACAAGGTCTTAGGCCCCAGCATCGACGGGAGAGGAATCCCGAGAGGCCCGGGAGAAACTCGCATGGGGACTGGCCTTTCCTGAGGCCACCAGAGCGGGTCCCTGAGGCCCTCGTCGTAAGTCGAGAGCACCTGCCGCAAGTCGAGAAAATCCAGGAGGTTCTCCCCTCCAGGCGAGATGAGGCCCATTTCGGCTGAGGCAACTAGGGGGTAATCACACTTAAACTCTCGAACTTCGAAAGGGTCCTTCACACCCTTGCTGCAACTCAAGAAGTTCCCCGACATACCCGTCTCCACTCAAGAGGAACCCGAGCGTCCCGCCCGTATCCAGAGTGGCCCGTTTCCGCCTGCTAGCTCGAGAGGAGGGATCCTTTCCCTGCGTGGTCCTGAAAGAATTCCTAGCGTTCCCGTCTCATCTCAAGAGGAGGCGCTCTCCACAGTAAAGGCGAGAGGAACTCCAGTATCAGGCCCCATTCCCAGAGTCCCCCAGATGTCTCAGTCCATTCCAGGGAAACCTGTTTTCCCTGCACTGCCTCCACTTTCAAGCTGAGGATCGACTCACACCACAAGGGCACGTGGAAAAGCCCTGTGGGAAAGCCTCGTGGGAAAGCCTCATGGGAAAGCCTCGAGGGAAAGCCCCTGATCCCTTGATCCAAGCGAAGGGAACCGTGACACTGCTGCTACAGGTCGGGAGGAAAGCGCACGTGCATGCCCCCACTCGAGACGAGGACATACCTCTGGGGAGACTTCAGAAGACCCCGAAGATCCATGTCGGCACTGCAGAGGAATCCTCACGTTCCGGCACTGACTCCACACAAGGTCTTAGGCCCCGGCATCGAGGGAGAGGAATCCGAGAGGCCCCCGAGCAACTCACATGGGGACTGGCCTTTCCTGAGGCCACAAGAGCGGTCCCTGAGGTCCCAGTCGTAAGTCGAGAGCACCTGCCGCAATTCGAGAAAATCCAGGAGGTTCTCCCCTCCAGGCGAGATGAGGCCCATTTCCGCTGAGGCGTCTCCAGGAAAATCACACCTAACCTCTGGAACTTCCAAAGGGTCCTTCACACCCTTGCTGCAACTCAAGAAGTTCCCCGACATACCCGTCTCCACTCGAGAGGAAGCAGGAAAGTCCCGCCCACATCAAGAGGAGCCACGTTTCCGCCTCCTAGCTCGAGAGGTTTGATCCTTTCCCTGCGTGGTCAGGAAAGAATTCGCGGCGTTCCCGTCACATCTGAAGAGGAGGCGCTCTCCAGAGGAAAAGCGAGAGGAACTCCAGGTACCTGCCACCATTCCCAGAGTCCCCCAGATGTCTCAGTCCATTCCAGGGAACCTGTATTCCCTGCACTGCCTCGACTTTCAAGCCGAGGATCGACTCACACCACAGTGGCACGTGGGGCAGCCCTGTGGGAAAGCCTCCTGGGAAGCCTCGAGGGAAAGCCACAGATCCCTTGATTCACGCGAAGGTAAGCGTGACAATGTTGCTAAAGCTCGGGAGGAAAGTGCACGTGCATGCCCCCACTCGAGTAGAGGACTGACTGTCCTGGGGAGACTCCAGAAGTACCCCAAGATCCATGTCAGCACTGGAGAGGAATCATCAGGTTTCGGCACCGATCCACAGAAGGTCTTAGGCCCCGGCATCTACGAGAGGAATCCCGAGAGGCCCGGAGCAACTCGCATGGGGACTGGCCTTTCCTGAGGCCACCAGAGCGGGTCCCTGAGGTCCCCTCGTAAGTCGAGAACACTGCCGCAACTCGAGAAAATTCAGGAGGTTCTCCCCTCCCAGGCGAGATGAGGCCCATTTCCGCTGAGGCGTCTCGAGGCTAATCACACCTAACCTCTGGAACTTCCAAAGGGTCCTTCACACCCTTGCTGCACTCAAGAAGTTCCCACATACCCGTCTCCACTCGAGAGGAAGCACGAGAGTCCCGCCCACAACCAGAGGATCCCCGTTTCCCCCTCCTAGTTCGAGAGGTGGGATCCTTTCCCTGTGTGGTCGGAAAAGAATTCCCGGCGTTCCCGTCGGATCTCAGAGGAGGCGCTATCCACAAGAAAGGCGAGAGGAACTCCAGGGTCGTGCCACCATTCCCAGAGTCCCCGAGATGTCTCAGTCCATTCCAGGGAAACCTGTTTTCCCTGCTTGCTTCGACTTTCAAGTCGAGGATCGACTCACACCACGGTGGCACGTGGGACAGCCCTGTGGGAAAGCCTCGTGGGAAAGCCTTGAGGGAAAGACACAGATCCCTTGATCCACGCGAAGGGAAGCGCGACACTGCTGCTACAGCTCGGGAGGAAAGCGCACGTGCATGCCCCCACTCGAGACGAGGACTGACTCCCCTGGGGAGACTCCAGAAGTACCCCAAGATCCATGTCAGCACTGGAGAGGAATCCTCAGGTTCCGGCACCGACTCCACACAAGGTCTTAGGCCCCGGCATCGACGGGAGAGGAATCCCGAGAGGCCCCGAGCAACTCGCATGGGACTGGCCTTTCCTGAGGCCACCAGAGCGGGTCCCTGAGGTCCCCGTCGTAAGTCGAGAGCACCTGCCGCAACTCGAGAAAATCCAGGAGGTTCTCCCCTCCAGGCGAGATGAGGCCCATTTCCGCTGAGGCGTCTCGAGGCTAATCACACCTAACTCTGGAACTTCCAAAGGGTCCTTCACACCTTGCTGCAACTCAAGAAGTTCCCCGACATACCCGTCTCCACTCGAGAGGAAGCACGAGAGTCCCCCACATCCAGAGGAGCCCCGTTTCCGCCTCCTAGCTCGAGAGGAGGGATCCTTTCCGTGGTCGGAAAGAATTCCCGGCGTTCCCGTCGCATCTCAGGAGGAGGCGCGCTCTCCACAGGAAAGGCGAGAGGAACTCCAGGGTCGTGCCACCATTCCCAGAGTCCCCAGATGTCTCAGTCCATTCCAGGGAAACCTGTTTTCCCTTCACTGCCTCGACTTTAAAAGCCGAGGATCGACTCACACCACAGTGGCACGTGGGAAAGCCTGTGGGAAGCCTCGTGGAAAGCGTCATGGAAAGCTAGAGGGAAAGCCACAGATCCCTTGATCCACGAAAAGGGAAGCATGACACTGCTGCTACAGCTCGGGAGGAAAGCGCACGTGCATGCCCCCACTCGAGAGAGGACTGACTCCCCTGGGGAGACTCCAGAAGTACCCAAGATCCATGTCGGCACTGGAGAGGAATCCTCAGGTTCCGTCACTGACTCCACACAAGGTCTTAGGCCCCGCATCGACGGGAGAGGAATCCTGAGAGGCCCGGGAGAAACTCGCATGGGGACTGGCCTTTCCTGAGGCCACCAGAGCGGGTCCCTGAGGCCCCGTCGTAAGTCGAGAGCACCTGCCGCAAGTCGAGAAAATCCAGGAGGTTCTCCCCTCCAGGCGAGATGAGGCCCATTTCGGCTGAGGCAACTAGGGGCTAATCACACTTAAACTCTGGAACTTCAAAAGGGTCCTTCACACCCTTGCTGCAACTCAAGAAGTTCCCCGACATACCCGTCTCCACTCGAGAGGAACACGAGAGTCCCGCCCATCCAGAGGGCCCGTTTCCGCCTCTAGCTCGAGAGGAGGGATCCTTTCCCTGCGTGGTCGGGAAAGAATTCCGCGTTCCCGTCGCATCTCAAGAGGAGGCGCTCTCCACAGGAAAGGCGAGAGGAACTCCAGGGTCGGCCCCATTCCAGAGTCCCCCAGATGTCTCAGTCCATTCCAGGGAAACCTGTTTTCCCTGCACTGCCTCGACTTTCAAGCCGAGGATCGACTCACACCACAGGGGCACGTGGAAAGCCCTGTGGGAAGCCTCGTGGGAAAGCCTCATGGGAAAGCCTCGAGGGAAAGCCCTGATCCTTGATCCAAGCGAAGGGAACCGTGACACTGCTGCTACAGCTCGGGAGGAAAGCGCACGTGCATGCCCCCACTCGAGACGAGGACTACTCCCTGGGGAGACTCAGAAGAACCCGAAGATCCATGTCGGCACTGGAGAGGAATCCTCAGGTTCCGGCACTGACTCCACACAAGGTCTTAGGCCCCGGCATCGAGGGGAGAGGAATCCGAGAGGCCCCAGCAACTCGCATGGGGACTGGCCTTTCCTGAGGCCACAAGAGCGGGTCCCTGAGGTCCCGTCGTAAGTCGAGAGCACCTGCCGCAATTCGAGAAAATCCAGGAGGTTCTCCCTCCAGGCGAGATGAGGCCCATTTCCGCTGAGGCGTCTCCAGGAAAATCACACCTAAACCTCTGGAACTTCCAAAGGGTCCTTCACACCTTGCTGCAACTCAAGAAGTTCCCCGACATACCCGTCTCCACTCGAGAGGAAGCAGGAAGTCCCGCCACATCCAGAGGAGCCACCGTTTCCGCCTCCTAGCTCGAGAGGGATCCTTTCCCTGCGTGGTCGGAAAGAATTCCGGCGTTCCCGTCACTCAAGAGGAGGCGCTCTCCACAGGAAAGGCGAGAGGAACTCCAGGTCCTGCCACCATTCCCAGAGTCCCCAGATGTCTCAGTCCATTCCAGGGAAACCTGTTTCCCTGCACTGCCTCGACTTTCAAGCCGAGGATCGACTCACACCACAGGTGGCACGTGGGGCAGCCCTGTGGAAAGCCTCGGGAAAGCCTCGAGGGAAAGCCACAGATCCCTTGATCACGCGAAGGGAAGCGTGACAATGCTGCTACAGCTCGGGAGGAAAGTGCACGTGCATGCCCCCACTCGAGAGAGGACTGACTCCTGGGGAGACTCCAGAAGTACCCAAGATCCATGTCAGCACTGGAGAGGAATCCTCAGGTTCGGCACCGACTCCACACAAGGTCTTAGGCCCCGGCATCGACGGGAGAGGAATCCCGAGAGGCCCCGAGCAACTCGCATGGGGACTGGCCTTTCCTGAGGCCACCAGAGCGGGTCCCTGAGGTCCCTCGTAAGTCGAGAACACCTGCCGCAACTCGAGAAAATCAGGAGGTTCTCCCTCCAGGCGAGATGAGGCCCATTTCGGCTGAGGCGTCTCGAGGCTAATCACACTAACTCTGGAACTTCCAAAGGGTCCTTCACACCCTTGCTGCAACTCAAGAAGTTCCCCGACATACCCGTCTCCACTCGAGAGGAGCAGAGAGAGTCCCGCCCACAACCAGAGGATCCCCGTTTCCCCCTCCTAGTTCGAGAGGTGGGATCCTTTCCCTGTGTGGTCGGAAAAGAATTCCGGCGTTCCCGTCGCATCTCAGAGGAGGCGCTCTCCACAAGAAAGGCGAGAGGAACTCCAGGGTCGTGCCACCATTCCCAGAGTCCCCGAGATGTCTCAGTCCATTCCAGGGAAACCTGTTTTCCCTGCTTGCTTCGACTTTCAAGCCGAGGATCGACTCACACCACGGTGGCACGTGGGACAGCCCTGTGGGAAAGCCTCGTGGGAAAGCCTTGAGGGAAAGACACAGATCCCTTGATCCACGCGAAGGGAAGCGCGACACTGCTGCTACAGCTCGGGAGGAAAGCGCACGTGCATGCCCCCACTCGAGACGAGGACTGACTCCCTGGGAGACTCCAGAAGTACCCCAAGATCCATGTCAGCACTGGAGAGGAATCCTCAGGTTCCGGCACCGACTCCACACAAGGTCTTAGGCCCCGGCATCGACGGGAGAGGAATCCCGAAGGCCCCGAGCAACTCGCATGGGGACTGGCCTTTCCTGAGGCCACCAGAGCGGGTCCCTGAGGTCCCCGTCGTAAGTCGAGAGCACCTGCCGCAACTCGAGAAATCCAGGAGGTTCTCCCCTCCAGGCGAGATGAGGCCCATTTCCGCTGAGGCGTCTCGAGCTAATCACACCTAACTCTGGAACTTCCAAAGGGTCCTTCACACCTTGCTGCAACTCAAGAAGTTCCCCGACATACCCGTCTCCACTCGAGAGGAAGCACGAGAGTCCCGCCACATCCAGAGAGCCCCCGTTTCCGCCTCCTAGCTCGAGAGGAGGGATCCTTTCCTTGCGTGGTCGGGAAAGAATTCCCGGCGTTCCCGTCGCATCTCAAGAGGAGGCGCTCTCCACAGGAAAGGCGAGAGGAACTCCAGGGTCGTGCCACCATTCCCAGAGTCCCCCAGATGTCTCAGTCCATTCCAGGGAAACCTGTTTTCCCTGCACTGCCTCGACTTTCAAGCCGAGGATCGACTCACACCACAGTGGCACGTGGGAAAGCCCTGTGGAAGCCTCGGGGAAAGCATGGGAAAGGAGGGAAAGCCACAAATCCCTTGATCACGAAAAGGGAAGCATGACACTGCTGCTACAGCTCGGGAGGAAATCGCACTTGCATGCCCCCACTCGAGACGAGGACTGACTCCCCTGGGGAGACTCCAGAAGTACCAAAGATCCATGTCAGCACTGGAGAGGAATCCTCAGGTTCCGGCACTGACTCCACACAAGGTCTTAGGCCCCGCATCGACGGGAGAGGAATCCGAGAGGCCCCGAGCAACTCGCATGGGGACTGGCCTTTCCTGAGGCCACCAGAGCGGGTCCTGAGGTCCCCGTCGTAAGTCGAGAGCACCTGCCGCAACTCGAGAAAATCCAGGAGGTTCTCCCTCCAGGCGAGATGAGGCCCATTTCGGCTGAGGCGTCTAGGGGCTAATCAGACTTAAACTCTGGAACTTCCAAAGGGTCCTTCACACCCCTTGCTGCAACTCAAGAAGTTCCCCGACATACCCGTCTCCACTCAAGAGGAACCGAGAGTCCCGCCCATCCAGAGGGCCCGTTTCCGCCTCTAGCTCGAGAGGAGGATCCTTTCCCTGCGTGGTCGGAAAGAATTCCGCGTTCCCGTCTCATCTCAAGAGGAGGCGCTCTCCACAGGAAAGGCGAGAGGAACTCCAGGGTCGGCCCCATTCCCAGAGTCCCCAGATGTCTCAGTCCATTCCAGGAAACCTGTTTTCCCTGCACTGCCTCGACTTTCAAGCCGAGGATCGACTCACACCATGGCAGGTGGACAGCCCTGTGGAAAGCCTCGTGGGAAAGCTCGTGGGAAAGCCTCGAGGGAAAGCCACAGATCCCTTGATCCACGCGAAGGGAAGCGTGACACTGCTGCTACAGCTCGGGAGGAAAGCGCACGTGCATGCCCCACTCGAGACGAGGACTGACTCCCCTGGGGAGACTCCAGAAGTACCCCAAGATCCATGTCAGCACTGGAGAGGAATCCTCAGGTTCCGGCACCGACTCCACACAAGGTCTTAGGCCCGGGCATCGACGGGAGAGGAATCCCGAGAGGCCCCCGAGCAACTCGCATGGGGACTGGCCTTTCCTGAGGCCACCAGAGCGGGTCCCTGAGGTCCCCGTCGTAAGTCGAGGCACCTGCCGCAACTCGAGAAAATCCAGGAGGTTCTCCCCTCCAGGCGAGATGAGGCCCATTTCGCTGAGGCGTCTCGAGGCTAATCACACCTAACTCTGGAACTTCCAAAGGGTCCTTCACACCCTTGCTGCAACTCAAGAAGTTCCCCGACATACCCGTCTCCACTCGAGAGGAAGCACGAGAGTCCGCCCCACATCCAGAGGAGCCCCGTTTCCGCCTCCTAGCTCGAGAGGAGGGATCCTTTCCCTGCGTGGTCGGGAAAATTCCCGGCGTTCCCGTCGCATCTCAAGAGGAGGCGCTCTCCACAGGAAAGGCGAGAGGAACTCCAGGTCGTGCCACCATTCCCAGAGTCCCTGGATGTCTCAGTCCATTCCAGGGAAACTTTTTTCCCTGCACTGCCTCGACTTTCAAGCCGAGGATCGACTCACCACACGGTGGCACGTGGGACAGCCCTGTGGGAAAGCCTCGTGGGAAAGCCTTGAGGGAAAGCCACAGATCCCTTGATCCACGCGAAGGGAAGCGTGACACTGCTGCTACAGCTCGGGAGGAAAGCGCACGTGCATGCCCCCACTCGAGACGAGGACTGACTCCCCTGGGAGACTCCAGAAGTACCCAAGATCCATGTCAGCACTGGAGAGGAATCCTCAGGTTCGGCATCCACACAAGGTCTTAGGCCCGGCATCGACGGGAGAGGAATCCCGAGAGGCCCCCGAGCAACTCGCATGGGACTGGCCTTTCCTGAGGCCACCAGAGCGGGTCCCTGAGGTCCCAGTCGTAAGTCGAGAGCACCTGCCGCAACTCGAGAAAATCCAGGAGGTTCTCCCCTCCAGGCGAGATGAGGCCCATTTCCGCTGAGGCGTCTCCAGGCTAATCACACACCTAACCTCTGGAACTTCCAAAGGGTCCTTCACACCCTTGCTGCAACTCAAGAAGTTCCCGACATACCCGTCTCCACTCGAGAGGAAGCACGAGAGTCCCGCCCACATCCAGAGGAGCCCCGTTTCCGCCTCCTAGCTCGAGAGGAGGGATCCTTTCCCTGGTGCTCGGGAAAGAATTCCCGGCGTTCCCGTCGCATCTCAAGAGGAGGCGCTCTCCACAGGAAAGGCGAGAGGAACTCCAGGGTCGTGCCACCATTCCCAGAGTCCCCAGATGTCTCAGTCCATTCCAGGGAAACCTGTTTCCCTGCACTGCCTCGACTTTCAAGCCGAGGATCGACTCACACCACGTGGCACGTGGGACAGCCCTGTGGGAAAGCCTCATGGGAAAACCTCCTGGAAAGCCTCGGGGAAAGCCACAGATCCCTTGATCCACGAGAAGGGAAGCGTGACACTGCTGCTACAGCTCGGGAGGAAAGCGCACGTGCATGCCCCCACTCGAGACGAGGACTGACTTCCCTGGGGAGACTCCAGAAGTACCCCAAGATCCATGTCAGCACTGGAGAGGAATCCTCAGGTTCGGCACCGACTCCACACAAGGTCTTAGGCCCCGGCATCGACGGGAGAGGAATCCCGAGAGGCCCCGAGCAACTCGCATGGGGACTGGCCTTTCCTGAGGCCACCAGAGCGGGTCCCTGAGGTCCCCGTCGTAAGAGAGCACCTGCCGCAACTCGAGAAAATCCAGGAGGTTTCTCCCCCAGGCGAGATGAGGCCCATTTCCGCTGAGGCGTCTCGAGGCTAATCACACCTAAACTCTGGAACTTCCAAAGGGTCCTTCACACCCTTGCTGCAACTCAAGAAGTTCCCCGACATACCCGTCTCCACTCGAGAGGAAGCACGAGAGTCCCGCCCACATCCAGAGGAGCCCCGTTTCCGCCTCCTAGCTCGAGAGGAGGGATCCTTTCCCTGCGTGGTCGGGAAAGAATTCCCGGCGTTCCCGTCGCATCTCAAGAGGAGGCGCTCTCCACAGGAAAGGCGAGAGGAACTCCAGGGTCGTGCCACCATTCCCAGAGTCCCCAGATGTCTCAGTCCATTCCAGGGAAACCTGTTTTCCCTGCACTGCCTCGACTTTCAAGCCGAGGATCGACTCACACCACGGTGGCACGTGGGACAGGGAAAGCCTCGTGGAAAGCCTCGTGGAAAGCCTGAGGGAAAGCCACAGATCCCTTGATCCACGCGAAGGGAAGCGTGACACTGCTGCTACAGCTCGGGAGGAAAGCGCACGTGCATGCCCCCACTCGAGACGAGGACTGACTCCCTGGGGAGACTCCAGAAGTACCCCAAGATCCATGTCAGCACTGGAGAGGAATCCTCAGGTTCCGGCACCGACTCCACACAAGGTCTTAGGCCCCGGCATCGACGGGAGAGGAATCCCGAGAGGCCCCCGAGCAACTCGCATGGGGACTGGCCTTTCCTGAGGCCACCAGAGCGGGTCCCTGAGGTCCCCGTCGTAAGTCGAGAGCACCTGCCGCAACTCGAGAAAATCCAGGAGGTTCTCCCCTCCAGGCGAGATGAGGCCCATTTCCGCTGAGGCGTCTCGAGGCTAATCACACCTAACTCTGGAACTTCCAAAGGGTCCTTCACACCCTTGCTGCAACTCAAGAAGTTCCCCGACATACCCGTCTCCACTCGAGAGGAAGCACGAGAGTCCCGCCCACATCAGAGGAGCCCCGTTTCCGCCTCCTAGCTCGAGAGGAGGGATCCTTTCCCTGCGTGGTCGGGAAAGAATTCCGGCGTTTCCGTCGCATCTCAAGAGGAGGCGCTCTCCACAGGAAAGGCGAGAGGAACTCCAGGGTCGTGCCACCATTCCAGAGTCCCCCAGATGTCTCAGTCCATTCCAGGGAAACCTGTTTTCCCTGCACTGCCTCGACTTTCAAGCCGAGGATCGACTCACACCACGTGGCAGTGGGACAGCCCTGTGGGAAAGCCTCGTGGGAAAGCCTCGAGGGAAAGCCACAGATCCCTTGATCCACGCGAAGGGAAGCGACACTGCTGCTACAGCTCGGAAGGAAAGCGCACGTGCATGCCCCCACTCGAGACGAGGACTGACTCCCCTGGGGAGACTCCAGAAGTACCCAAGATCCATGTCAGCACTGGAGAGGAATCCTCAGGTTCCGGCACTGACTCCACACAAGGTCTTAGGCCCCGCATCGACGGGAGAAATCCCCCCCGAGAGGCCCCGAGCAACTCGCATGGGGACTGGCCTTTCCTGAGGCCACCAGAGCGGGTCCCTGAGGTCCCGTCGTAAGTCGAGAGCACCTGCCGCAACTCGAGAAAATCCAGGAGGTTCTCCCCTCCAGGCGAGATGAGGCCCATTTCCGCTGAGGCGTCTCGAGGCTAATCACACTTAACTCTGGAACTTCCAAAGGGTCCTTCACACCCTTGCTGCAACTCAAGAAGTTCCCCGACATACCCGTCTCCACTCGAGAGGAAGCACGAGAGTCCCGCCCACATCCAGAGGGCCCCGTTTCCCCTCCTAGCTCGAGAGGAGGATCCTTTCCCTGCGTGGTCGGGAAAGAATTCCCGGCGTTCCCGTCGCATCTCAAGAGAGGCGCTCTCCACAGGAAAGGCGAGAGGAACTCCAGGGTCGTGCCACCATTCCCAGAGTCCCCCAGATGTCTCAGTCCATTCCAGGGAAACCTGTTTTCCCTGCACTGCCTCGACTTTCAAGCCGAGGATCGACTCACACCGGTGGCACGTGGACAGCCCTGTGGGAAAGCCTCGTGGGAAAGCCTGTGGGAAAGCCTCGAGGGAAAGCCACAGATCCCTTGATCCACGCGAAGGGAAGCGTGACACTGCTGCTACAGCTCGGGAGGAAAGCGCACGTGCATGCCCCACTCGAGACGAGGACTGACTCCCTGGGGAGACTCCAGAAGTACCCCAAGATCCATGTCAGCACTGGAGAGGAATCCTCAGGTTCCGGCACTGACTCCACACAAGGTCTTAGGCCCCGGCATCGACGGGAGAGGAATCCCGAGAGGCCCCCCCGAGAACTCGCATGGGGGACTGGCCTTTCCTGAGGCCACCAGAGAGGGTCCCTGAGGTCCCCGTCGTAAGTCGAGAGCACCTGCCGCAACTCGAGAAAATCCAGGAGGTTCTCCCCTCAGGCGAGATGAGGCCCATTTCCGCTGAGGCGTCTCGAGGCTAATCACACCTAAACTCTGGAACTTCCAAAGGGTCCTTCACACCCTTGCTGCAACTCAAGAAGTTCCCGACATACCCGTCCACTCGAGAGGAAGCACGAGAGTCCCGCCCACATCCAGAGGAGCCCCGTTTCCGCCTCCTAGCTCGAGAGGAGGGATCCTTTCCCTGCGTGTCGGGAAAGAATTCCCGGCGTTCCCGTCGCATCTCAAGAGGAGGCGCTCTCCACAGGAAAGGCGAGAGGAACTCCAGGGTCGTGCCACATTCCCAGAGTCCCCAGATGTCTCAGTCCATTCCAGGGAAACCTGTTTTCCCTGCACTGCCTCGACTTTCAAGCCGAGGATCGACTCACACCACGGTGGCACGTGGGACAGCCCTGTGGGAAAGCCTCGTGGGAAAGCCTCGTGGAAAGCCTCGAGGGAAAGCCACAGATCCCTTGATCCACGCGAAGGGAAGCGTGACACTGCTGCTACAGCTGGGGAGGAAAGCGCATGTGCATGCCCCCACTCGAGACGAGGACTGACTCCCCTGGGGAGACTCCAGAAGTACCCCAAGATCCATGTCAGCACTGGAGAGGAATCCTCAGGTTCCGGCACTGACTCCACACAAGGTCTTAGGCCCCATCGACGGAGAGGAAACCCGAGAGGCCCCGAGAGGCCACCGAGAACTCGCATGGGGACTGGCCTTTCCTGAGGCCACCAGAGGGTCCCTGAGGTCCCCGACGTAAGTCGAGAGCACCTGCCGCAACTCGAGAAAATCCAGGAGATTCTCCCCTCCAGGCGAGATGAGGCCCATTTCCCCTGAGGCGTCTCGAGGCTAATCACACCTAAACTCTGGAACTTCCAAAGGGTCCTTCACACCCATGCTGCAACTCAAGAAGTTCCACGACATACCCGACTCCACTAGAGAGGAAGCACGAGAGTCCCGCCCACATCCAGAGGAGCCCCGTTTCCGCCTCCTAGCTCGAGAGGACGGATCCTTTCCCCGCGTTGTCGGGAAAGAATTCCCGGCGTTCCCATCGCATCTCAAGTGGAGGCGCTCTCCACAGGAAAGGCGAGAGGAACTCCAGGGACGTGCCACCATTCCCAGAGTCCCCCAGATGCCTCAGTCCATTCCAGGGAAACCAGTTTTCCCTGCACTGCCTCGACTTTCAAGCCGAGGATCGACTCACAACACGGTGGCACGTGGGACAGCCCTGTGGGAAAGCCTCAGGGGGAAAGCCTTTTGGGAAAGCCTCGAGGGAATGCCCCAGATCCCTTGTTCCACGCGAAGGGAAGCGTGACATTGCTGCTACAGCTCGGGAGGAAAGGGCACGTGCATGACCCAACTCGAGACGAGGATTGACTTCCCTGGGGAGATTCCAGAAGTACCCAAAGATCCATGTCAGCACTGGAGAGGAATCCTCAGGTCCTGGCACCGACTCCACACAAGGTCTTAGGCCCCGGCATCGACGGGAGAGGAATCCCGAGACGCCCCCCGAGTAACTCGCAAGGAAATTTCCTTTACCGATGCCACCAGGGCGCGTCCCTGAGGTCCCCGTCGTAAGTCCAGTGCACCTGACACAACTCGAGAAAATCCAAGAGGTTCTGCCCTCCAGGCGAGATGAGGCCCATTTCCGCTGAGGCGTCCTGAGGCTAATCACACCTGACCTCTGGAACTTCCAAAGGATCCTTCACACCTTTGCTGCAACTCAAGAAGTTCCCTGACATACCCGTCTCCACTCGAGAGGAAGCACGAGAGTCCCGACCACATCCAGAGGAGCCCCGTTTCCACCTCCTAGCTCGAGAGGAGGGATCCTTTCCCTGCGTGCTCGAGAAAGAATTCCCGGCGTTCCTGTCGCAACTCAAGAGGAGGCGCTCTCCACAGGAAAGGCGAGAGGAACTCCGGGGTCATGCCAGCATTCCCAGAGTCCCCCAGATGTCTCAGTCCATTCCAGGGAAACCTGTTTTCTCTGCACTGTTTTGACTTTCAAGCCGAGGATAGACTCACACCACGGTGGCACGTGGGACAGCCCTGTGGGAAAGCCTCGTGGGAAAGCCTCGTGGGAAAGCCTCGAGGGAATGCCACAGATCCCTTGTTCCACGTGAAGGAAAGGGTGACACTGCGCTACAGCTCGGGAGGAAATCGCACGTGCATGCCCCCACTCGAGACGAGGACTGACTCCGCTGGGGAGACTCCAGAAGTACCCCAAGATCCATGTCAGAACTGGAGAGGAAACCTCAGGTCTGGCACCGACTCCACACAAGGTCTTAGGCCCCGATATCGACTGGAGAGGAATCCCGAGAGCCCCGAGAGGCCCCCGAGCAACTCGCAAGGGGACTGGCCTTTCCTGAGGCCACCAGAGCGGGTCCCTGAGGTCCCCGTCGTAAGTCGAGAGCACCTGCCTTAACTCGAGAAAATCCAGGAGGTTTCTCCCTCCAGGCGAGATGAGGCCCATTTCCGCTGAGGCGTCTCGAGGCTAATCACACCTAAACTCTGGAACTTCCAAAGGGTCCTTCACACCCTTGCTGCAACTCAAGAAGTTCCACAACATTCCCGACTCCACTCGAGAGGAAGCACGAGAGTCCCGCCCACATCCAGAGGAGCCCCGTTTCCGCCTCCTAGCTCGAGAGGAGGGATCCTTTCCCTGCGTGTCGGGAAAGAATTCCCGGCGTTCCCGTCGCATCTCAAGAGGAGGCGCTCTCCACAGGAAAGGCGAGAGGAACTCCAGGGTCGTGCCACCATTCCCAGAGTCCCCCAGATGTCTCAGTCCATTCCAGGGAAACCTGTTTCCCTGCACTGCCTCAACTTTCAAGCCGAGGATCGACTCACACCACGGTGGCACGTGGGACAGCCCTGTGGGAAAGCCTCGTGGGAAAACCTCGTGGGAAAGCCTCGAGGGAAAGCCACAGATCCCTTGATCCACTCGAAGGGAAGCGTGACACTGCTGCTACAGCTGGGGAGGAAAGCGCATGTGCATGCCCCCACTCGAGACGAGGACTGACTCCCCTGGGGAGACTCCAGACGTACCCCAAGATCCATGTCAGCACTGGAGAGGATTCCTCAGGTTCCGGCACGACTCCACACAAGGTCTTAGGCCCGCATCGACGGGGAGAGGAAACCCGAGAGGCCCCCACTAACTCGCATGGGGACTGGCCTTTCCTGAGGCCACCAGAGCGGGTCCCTGAGGTCCCCGTCGTAAGTCGAGAGCACCTGCCGCAACTCGAGAAAATCCAGGAGGTTCTCCCCTCCAGGCGAGATGAGGCCCATTTCCGCTGAGGCGTCTCCAGGCTAATCACACTAACTCTGGAACTTCCAAAGGGTCCTTCACACCCTTGCTGCAACTCAAGAAGTTCCCGACATACCCGTCTCCACTAGAGAGGAAGCACGAGAGTCCCGCCCACATCCAGAGGAGCCCCGTTTCCGCCTCCTAGCTCGAGAGGAGGGATCCTTTCCCGCGTGGTCGGGAAAGAATTCCCGGCGTTCCCGTCGCATCTCAAGAGGAGGCGCTCTCCACAGGAAAGGCGAGAGGAACTCCAGGGTCGTGCCACCATTCCCCAGAGTCCCCCAGATGTCTCAGTCCATTCCAGGGAAACCTGTTTTCCCTGCACTGCCTCGATTTCAAAGCCGAGGATCGACTCACACCACGGTGGCAGTGGACAGCCCTGTGGGAAAAAAGCCTCGTGGAAAGCCTGCGAGGAAAGCCACAGATCCCTTGATCCACGCGAAGGGAAGCGTGACACTGCTGCTACAGCTGGGAGGAAAGCGCACGTGCATGCCCCACTCGAGACGAGGACTGACTCCCCTGGGGAGACTCCAGAAGTACCCCAAGATCCATGTCAGCACTGGAGAGGAATCCTCAGGTTCCGGCACTGACTCCACACAAGGTCTTAGGCCCCGCATGACGGGAGAAATCCCGAGAGCCCCCGAGAGGCCCCAGCACTCGCATGGGAACTGGCTTTCCTGAGGCCACCAGAGCGGGTCCCTGAGGTCCCCGTCGTAAGTCGAGAGCACCTGCCGCAACTCGAGAAAATCCAGGAGGTTCTCCCTCCAGGCGAGATGAGGCCCATTTCCGCTGAGGCGTCTCGAGGCTAATCACACCTAAATCTGGAACTTCCAAAAGGGTCCTTCACACCCTTGCTGCAACTCAAGAAGTTCCCGACATACCCGACTCCACTCGAGAGGAAGCACGAGAGTCCCGCCCACATCCAGAGGAGGCCCGTTTCCGCCTCCTAGCTCGAGAGGAGGGATCCTTTCCCGCGTGTCGGAAAGAATTCCCGGCGTTCCCGTCGCATCTCAAGGGAGGCGCTCTCCACAGGAAAGGCGAGAGGAACTCCAGGGTCGTGCCACCATTCCCAGAGTCCCCCAGATGTCTCAGTCCATTCCAGGGAAACCTGTTTTCCCTGCACTGCCTCGACTTTCAAGCCGAGGCTTTCCCACACAGGGCTGTCCCACGTGCCACCCTGTTGTGAGTCGCAGTTCCTCGA
>NW_017212177.1:0-16884 GCF_001704415.2 Capra hircus
CATGCTGTCCTAGGTCATCTTTGCTTCTTATCCCTAAATCATAGACAGATGAGCAGAAAGCTTGCTTGGGTTGTCTCGGTGGGTGGATCTGCTTGTCCTTGTGTTTCCCCTGGAGGCAGTCGCGGTCCCGCGGGCCTGGCCTGGCAGGGGCGTGGGGGCGGGGCGCACCGTGCGCGCGTCGGGGCGGGGCGAGCCTGGCGGCTGGTCAGGGGCGCGGCTCACGGGAGCGGGTCTGGGGCGGGGTGAACATGGCGGCGCCTCGGGGCCAGGGGTCCCCAGTTGTGCTCTCAGGGCTCGCCATTGCAGCTGGGACTGCTCGTTTCGTGGGCTCCTGGGTCCCCGTCGATTGGCATCCAGCGAGCAGAGCGCAGGGCTGTGGACCACAGGTAAGGGAACTCGGACTCGGCGGAGCAGGGAACCATGTCTTCTGCCCTTTGTTTGCAGTCTCGGAGCCGACTGAAATGGCGATCGCAGAAAAGCCTCGCCTTTGGGGCCGAGGGTTTTACCGCTTCACCCCTTTGCATACAGCTCAGACCCGCGCGCTTTTCCCAAGCAGCCGAGTGTATTGCTTCCTACAGGCCTGGAGAGGATAACAGGCAGGAAGGCCAGGGGTCTCCAGACAGAGAAAATAAACTGCAAGTGTCAGACGTTTTTTTCTCTCTCTTAAGAGGCAGGAGGAGACCAAAGAGGGCTGCGGTTTTTTTTTCTCCATCTTGATACAAATGTAAAAGAAGGTTTCTCTGAAAATTCTGTGTCTGCCATGACAACTCCTGGCTCCACCTGAATTTAACTTTTCTCAAACCTTGAACTAAGCAATGCATTGTTCTTATGGAAATGTTTGTCTTAAGGTATGTTAATGTCTTCAGGTCAGTTCCCCCTAAGGGCTCAGAAACGACTCGACAAACCGGTTTGTCTTACTCATACCTGGTTCTCTTTAACCTCTGTGAATGAAACTATATATTTGCTTGGAAATCTGCCTTTCTTCAAGATTCATGTCCATCATTTTCTGGCCTGGGATGACTCATCTGCTGCCAATGTGATCTCAATGCATGCTGTGGGTGAGGGGCCTGGTGCCATTCTCTGAGACATTGTCTTTCTTTCCCTTAGCAGACTGCTAGTGGCTGTATAACATCTGGCTAAAGACTAGCAGGGGGTACTCTTTCTTCCCCCTTTTGAATGTCTACGTCAGCAGCTCTCTCGATCTCTTTTCTACTTGAATCAAACTTTTTCACAGAAAACCTCTGAGCCATCAAGCTTCGTCACTTGCCCTGGATTGAATTCTCCTCTGGAGGCCAAGAATGCTGGCATCTTTTGTGGTTTAGCAGCCACCTTTCAGCCTTTTGTAATTCATATTGAATCTTCATTTCAGATGGCAGATGCATTCCACGGTATTGCCAACTGAAGTCTTGTCATCGCTATGGAGTCTCTGTCCATGGCTTGAGGTATTTTTCAGCAATCATGTATCATTTCCAGTGTGCCAGTCTTGTCATCCTCATTCCATCCATAGCAAAGTCTTTTATTAATGTTGACAGTGATTGAAGGGGAATTGTTTGTTTCAATTCCCTTTCAGATTGTTATTTGCTGGTGTATACAGATAACACTGTGTCTATTCATTTGTATCCGTTTGGACAGCTTGATAGTTGTCTTTAGTTTCTTTAATTTCTCATAATTGAAGATGACCCTGGCTCATATATTTACAGTCGTCACCCCTAGTCTCAGTCATTTCTTCAAAGAACTGTCCTTTTTTTAACATGACATTATTTTTGACTGTGCTGGGTCTTTATTGCTCCTTTGTCTAGTTGTAGTGAGCAGAGGCTACCTTCTAGTTGCTGTGCCATGGCTTCTCATTGCAGTGCTTTCTCTGTGTGCAGAACTTGGGCTCTGGAGCATGCAAACGTCAAGAGTTGTTCAAGGGCTTCATTGCCCCTGGGCGTGTGGAATCTTCTACACAGGAATTGAACCCGTGTTCCCTGCATCGGTAGGCAGCTTCTTTACCACCAGGCCATCGGAGATGTTTCCTGTTCCCTTTTATTAGAGAATGATATTTAAAACATACATGTAGGAGCTCAATATGCTCAGCTGACAATACATGGAGATATATCTCCATGTATTCCAGCTCACCTTTGAACATATTCAGTTAAAGGTAATTTGTGATGATGTCTCCAACCTGATCCACCACGACATGGACATTGTAACGTTTCCTTTTGTTTATCTGGAACTTTGCCTTCCAATGGTAAGATACCTGGCTTCCACCGCTTGTCATACACAGAATTCAGTGCTTGTCCCACGTGGTTACTGAAAAAAAAAAAAACTGTCAGATTGTCTTTCAAAGGGGGCTCTGCGTGCATCGCACCAGTATCTTGAGTATGTTTTTTGTATGATAGTTTACTATCAGTATACCCTCAGTGGCCAGGTGTCTATTTCAGTCGTTACCAATTATGAATGGGCTTGTTTGCTGTAGTGTTCTTGGACAATTCGAGTACAGTTTCTTTGTCAGATGTGCATTTGTTTAGGAAAAGAGTTGTATTGATTGTTGGCTGTGTTGCATCTTTGTGTGTGGGCTTTTCTCTAGTTTTGGTGAGCATGGGCCATAACGAGTGGTTTGCAGGCTTCTCACTGCAGTGTGTCCTCTTGTTGAGGGGCACAGGCTCACGGGCTTCAGTGGCTGCGGCATGTGAACTCGGCATCGTGGCTTCCAGGATCTAGAGCACAGGCTCGGCAGTTGTGGCACACGGGCTCCATAGGATGTGGCATCTTCCCATCCTAGGGATCGCACATGCATCTCCAGCACTGGCAGGTGGATTCTTGACTATGGAACCACCAGGGCATATTTGAGATTCTAGTTTTCCACACACGTATCTAGTGAAAGAGGCCAGGATCAAGAGGCATGGCAGCTGGGAATCCTCAGCCACAGCTCTGGTGTGCTATCCAAAGCTCTGGGGCCTTTGGTGAGCAGCTCAGCTTCCCTGGGACTGTTTCCTCCCGTCAGAAATGCCCTGCTTTTGGACTGTAGCCCACCAAGCTCCTCTGTCCCTAGGATTTCTGAGACCAGAGTACTGCAGGTGGTGCCATTTCCTTCTCTGCTGCTGCTGCCACGTCGCTTCAGTCGTGCCTGACTCTGCGCGACCCCATAGACAGCAGCCTACCAGGCTCCTCTGTCCCTGGGATTCTCCAGGCAAGAACACTGGAGTGGGTTGCCATGTCCTCCTCCAGTACATGAAAGTGAAAAGTGAAAGTGAAGTCACTCAGTGAAGTCGTGTCCGACTCTTAGTGACCCCGGGGTTGCAGCCTACCAGGCTCCTCTGTCCGTGGGATTCTCCAGGCAATGGTACTGGAGCGGGCTGCCATTGCCTTGTCTGATTTCCTTCTCTGCCAAGATAGCGTTTTGAAGCTCTTTTCTCCTGGATATTGCTTTTGATGAAGGAAGGGGGTTCCCTTCCAGGGCTTGAGAGTGAGTTCTTGTCTGACACTGGGCAATGAGTTGTCTGAGGAGAGGAGTGCTGTCCAAGCGAGAGGCTTCATTGGGAAGGGCTGCCGGGGTGGAGGGCAGGAGGGTGAGGGAAACGGAGAGAACCACTCTGTCACGTGGCTCGCACTCTCAGGTTTTATGGTCATCGGGTTCATTTCTGGTTTGTCTCTTGCCAGAATTGGGATCCTTCTTGGGGGCACACGCATCACTCAGCCGAGATGGATTCCAGCGAAGTGCATCCTGGGAGGTTGGTAGGACCTCTGAACTGGAGCCTCCCATCTCCTGACCTCTCCAGAATTCTGGTTGGTGGTAGCTTGTTCGTTCCTTGTTCCTTCCAGGACCTCCTGTTGTGAGATGACTCCTGCAAGTGTTTTCTTTTCTCTGTTGCCTGGCCAGGGTGGGTGGTCCGTGGTTCATTTAGCAGTTTCTTTTTGGTTCTCTCGAGTAAGGTCCTCCACAGGGTAAATGTATGAAATGATAAAAGGCAATGTGTTAACTCATTTGTATTCATAATTGGGTAAGTTGGCTTGTTTTGTGTATGTTAGACCTGATCACCAGACCGAAGGTCATGGAGAACGTTTGTAGTTTTCTAAAATTTCAATAGTTTTTAAAATGGAGTTACCTTGTTGCAAAGTTTGTGTGTATGTTCATATTTTTTTAAACAGTTATTTCTTTTTAGTTGATTGATCATTGCTTTACAATATTGGTTTGATTTGTCATACCATCCACATGAATTGACCATAGGTGTACCTATGTCCTCTTGCTCTGGAATCTCCCTCCCACCTCGCACGCATTCCCACCTCTCTAGGTTACTACTGAGCCCCAGTTTGAGTTCCCTGAATCATACAGCAAATTCCCATTGGTTGTCTATTTACAAAGGTTGGTGTACCTGCATCCATGCTGCTCTCTCCATTCATCTCACCCTCTCCCTCTTGTTCCCCACCCTCGTCTGTAAGTCTGTTCTCTATGTCTGCACCTCCATTGCTGCTCTGTGAACAGACTCGTCAGTACCATCCTTCTAGATTCCATGTTTTTCTCTCTTTGACTGACTTCCCTCCCCTTTATTAGAACAAACTCACATGTGTTCCTTTTTATGGCTGCATTCCATACAGGCTCTGATTGTTCCTTAGCCATGTTTTGCGGAGGGTCATGGAGCTATTCTGCTCCATTTCAGTTTGGGCTTCCAGTCTGAGTGCTCGCAGCAGAGCTGCTTCTGGGTGAGCCCTCTGAGGTCTGTGAGCGCCGGGCTGCCCGCTCTTCTCCTGTGGCCCACAGGGGGGGCGCCAAAGCCCCCTCTGACCCGCGGGCGCAGGACGCTTTGCCTTTAGGCTCTGCCCCGTGAGCAGCTGGCGGGAGCTTTGTCTCCTCAGGACCATCAGGGCTCAGGCTTCTGGATAACAGGGCTGCATCCAGGCTGAGAGGAGCAGGGTTGCCTCAGTGCCCACCAGCAGGGAGGCGCTGCAAGAGCGAAAAATGAGGACGGAGTAGACGTTTCCTGTGTCCAGCTGAGGGCTGACTGGAGGTCCATCTCGGAGGACTCAGGGGGAAAGAGCTCCGTGTGCAAAGCGGTGGGTTTTCAGTTCGATTTGCGTTAGATGATGTAGAGGATGAACACTGATGTTCTTCCGTGTAGGTGGCCGTTTTCCTGTCACTGTTTCTTGAGAAGACTGTCCTTTCCTCTTCGCTCGTTCCTGGTTTGATTTTCAGGAACTGACCATGTACATGTGGGTTCGTTTCTGGGCTCTCTATTCTCTCCTGGAGTCCATGTGTCTGTGTTCCTGCCAGTTCCTCACTGTGGTGGTCACTACAGCTCCGTGATGTAGTTTGAAGAGGGATAGGAAGATGCCTCCAGCTGTGTTCCTCTTTCTCAGAGTCTTTTTGGCCGTTTAAGGTCCTGGTCAACAGTAGCAGTCTAATATGAGGAATATTTCTATTTCTGTGAAAAATGCCATTGAATGTTATTTTGTGATTGCAGTCCGTGTATTTGTTGATGACTTTGGTTGGAATGGACCTTTTAATTCCTCATTGTTCCAGTGCATGAGCGTGGAATAGTTTTCTGTGTATTTGTGTTTTCTTTGGTTTCTTTATCAGTGCTTTCTAGTTTTCTGACTACTGGTCTTTTATGTTCTTGATTAAGTTTGTTGCTAGATGTTTTATTTAAGTGGGAGTTTCTTAATTTTTTTTTCTGATTGTTATGAGTGTCTAGAAATGCAAGTGATTTTTGGACTGTAAATGGTAGTCTATTATATGATTGTAAATTGATCCCAAATGATTCAGCTTTACTGAAAGTAGTCTAACAACATTTTGTGAAGTGATGTGGAACGTTTTATCTGTAACATCTGTTTCTCCTGCAGTAGGTCATCCAGAGGACCCAAGACATGGTGGTTACTAAGAGACTTCCCACAGTACTTCTTCATTCCACGTGGACTCCTTCAAGGGCAGTGAGCATCGCAGCTTCCCTTGAACTTCGTCTGGGTAAGTCTTGGCCTGTATCAGAAAGCTTCCTGCCTGTCTACTCTAAATTTCTTTTGTGGTATTGACATGGTTGTTTTGAAACCTAGTATACTTTCCAGTCATTTAAAATGTACAGAAAATGCCTAGCAATGGGAACAAGTGCTAGCATTTGCCACATCATCTAAAAGACTCTATGTGTTTTATCCAAAATGGGTACCTTCTGCAGAACCAGCACATAATCTCCAAAATCAGGAAATCATATGGTATCTACGTTATAATGTAATCCACCGCCCCACTTCCACTTTGCAATGTTCAAGTGTATGAATATATCTTTTGTTTCCATCTTCATCCTTTTTTCTTTATTTAGAGTGTTACTGAGATTTTCAGTTATTTGGACAAACTTGATGGATTGAAAGCAGACATGGTGAATAAGGGTTCTGGGTGGCCTTTTCTATGTGGATTTTTTTTTCACTGAAGATGGTTTGAATATTTATTCGTGTTGTAACATGTATGAATCCTGCATTCTTTCTCCCCCCATAGTAATGAAAAATCAATACTATGCCATTTACCATTTAGATATTTGTAAGCATACAGTGTTGTAGCAGACAACCTTTTTCTTGTTTTGCAAACCAGTTTAATAATGTGCACCTTGTGCGTGCTTTGGACAAACTCAGGAAACTGAGTCAGTGACTGAAATGGCCCAAGATATCACCTTAGATTCCATCTTCATCTGAAAACAAAACAGGCACTTCCTGGTGGTCCAGTGGCTGAGACTGGACACTCCCAAAGAAGGAGGCCCAGGTTCATTTCCTGATCCAAGAACTAGATCTCCCATGCCACAACAGAGAATTTGCATGCTGTAGCTAAATATCTGGCTTGCCTCAATGAAGGTTGACCTGGCGCAGCCAAATGAAAACAGAAACAAATATTTAAAAAAATACAACCAAAGGAAAGGAAGGGTATGGTGGCTGTGCAGATTTACGGCTTAGCTTTCCCTATCGATAGAAAAGAAAAAAGAGTTTCAAAAGACTGTGTCTCATCCTTCTATCTGGCATATAGAGAGGATTCCTTTGAAATGAGATTTCTCTGGTAAATGTGACTCACAGAAGAGCTGTCTTGAACTTGGGTTTCAGAGATGATCATGTGTCCTCTAAAAAAATAAAAGTTAATTGGGTCCAACTAATCCTCATGCTGAGGTGGTATATTTTGTGGTAGCATTTGCTCCCCTTCACTTTGCATGTATCCCCATTTGTTTACACTGTCATCTACTGAAGACATCCTGATATTTGAAAGTTTGTAGTGATTCCAAGTCGAGCTGTTGTATATAATCATGCGATCCTTTTTTGTCTGGACATGTTTTCAAAGCTGTTTAGTAAGTGCTGGACATGAAGGATTCAGGTCACAGGTGAGCCTTGTTTAGCTGTGGAAAAATCCAGCTATGTTTCTCTGTGGCTTGTGGGATCTTCTGGGGTAAGGGATCGAACTAGAGTGTCTTGCATTGTCAGGCAGATTCTTTACCACTGAGCCACCGGAGAAGCTGTGCCCTACCCCCTTTTCTTGAGTTGACTGGATCTAATAGGTGTGCAGTGCTACCTCACTGTTATTTTAGTTTGTCATTTCCTAATGCTATGTGGTTTTGAGTCTTTTTGATAGGCTTATTTACTATCTTTATATTTTTGTAGGCCAGGTGTTTAGGTGTATACATATTTTATGAGATTGTTCTAGATTTTTTGGTATATTTGGAGAACAATCCTTTATCAGATATCTATTTTATAAATATAGTTTCCTGTGGCTTGTGTTTAAGTTTTGTGAATAAGGTTTTTCACCGTTTCAATTTCTAATTTTTTAAAGTTGATGTTATATGTGTTTTCTATCCTTTTTTGGATAGCCTTTAGTGTGTTGTTGTTGTTGTTAAATTTTATAAGCAGAAGTGGAGGTACCGTAGATACAGTTTTAAGCTAAGCTGAGGTGCCACAGATACAGTTTTGCCTTTTGTCTGTTGAGAAGTTTGAGTGAGTTTGGTGTACACTGTAACATTATGTCTACATTCATTTGACTGGATATAGCTTCCAGTTATTTGTCTAATTGGTTTTGGAGATATGATGGGAAGTCAGTTTTTCCAAGGGAAACTGAGGTCCATGAAACATGAACTCTTTTCGATCGGTCGGAATCACTTTCTGCTATTTCTGACAGATTTGACTTGTTTGGATATCTCATATGAGCGGAATCACAGAACGTTTGTCTTTTTTTGGTCTGGTTTATTTCACTTAATCTAATGACCATAAGGTTTGTCCACATTGTCGCATTGTCAGAATTACTGACTTTGAAGGGCCGAATCAGATTCCATTGTGTGTATACCACAGTTTGTTTATGGAATTGGCTGCCATGGACACTTCGATTGCTTCTGTTTGTTTGCCAGTGTGAATCATGCTGTTGTGAGTATGACGGAAGGAGTATCCATTTTTTTCAGCCCCCTTTCCCAATCCTTTTGGGTACATAGCATGAATTGGAATCGAACTATGTATTTCTTCCACGTGTTCGTTTTGGAGTCATTTGTGTAATGTCTTGCAGAGTGGCAGCACCATTTAATGTACTTTTTTGTATGGTGGAATACCGTTCAAGCTTCTGAATATACCTTGCGTTGCATATTCAGTCTCCCACCAACGGACACTTGAATGAGTTCTACCTTTGAGCTATTGTGAATGTCACTATGAATATTTGTGTACCAGTTTTTGTTTGAATTATTAACAAATACATTACCATATATAAAAGAAGCCACAAGGACCTACTGTACAGTTTAGGAAACTATTAAATATCTTATGATGATGTGTAATGCAAGAGAATCTCCAAAGGAATATATGAAAAGCACATAATAACCATGATATTTATTGTGGCAACACTATGAGTTATCATAGCACTACTCAACGTGTATTTATACATGTCACTAAAATATTTACATCTGTAAGGATATTATAAAAAATTATATAAAAAATCAAGAATTCAAACAGAGAATAAATAAACTTCCTGTCATTGCTCGTCATCATTTATACACTCATACTACCTGTAACACTCATTGTATAAGTGCTGGACTAGCAATTGACATTCTTGTAAACCAAGAGATTGTGAAGGTGTAAGGAAATATAGCTTCTTGAATTCCTTAATGAAGGATTCTAGAACTCTATGTCCATGAAGTGAATGAAATTCCGTTTTAGTGAGCCACATTCTTACTAGAGTGATGAGCCTCCACCCCACCCAACGTTAGTTCACAATGAAATCCTGCAGTCCTCTGGCCTCAATGTCTGCTTCCTGCTACCGAGAAAGAAAAGATGAGGAAGTCCTGACAAAACCGATGCTATTTTTCTTTTTCTGATTTGTATTTTATCGCAGGGCCTGGCAAAAAGAGGGCCCAACCTGTTTTTAGAGTTCCATCCCAAGGGTTCCTCCGGCATGTTCCCTATGTTGACAAACTGCTGATTATTTTCAACAAAGGACAATGATCTGCACTTGACTATCTGTTGCTTGAGCTGGAATAGCAGGCATCCCTTGTAGTGCAGTCGTTCATGCGGAAGTAGACATCCCTGAAGCAATAGTATAAGAGGAACACATTTATCATGTAGACATCGCATCCCATGCATTTGTAATAATTTTTCAGTTATACCCATCATCATCGGAGGAACTGACTTGTCCCAGTAATAACGAGAGGACCCAGTAGAACGGTTCCTTGACTTATGAGTACTTCCTATGAGTACCCTTATGAGTCCTTCTTCCAATGTTGTTTCTCCTAGTTTGGTCATGAACAGTAGAAGCTGATGGCAGTGGTCCTTGAAATGTATGTCGATTCCCAGGTGGCGCAGTTGATCAAGAAATACTCTGCCTACCAGTGCAGGAGGTGGAAGTGATGTGGGTTTGATCCCTGGTTCAGGAAGATAACAATTCATACACATGTTTTCTGGGAACCAGTTTGATACTCATGAGTTTTTTCTTCTGTATCCAGAAAAACAAATGCTGTTCAAGGACACTGAAAGAACCCTGATTTCGAAAATCAGATCTGTATTGTGAACAATGCTTCGATATCCGTGAGTCGAAGCATAGTATTATGCCTATCATCCTTGTATTTCCCTCAGTGAAATATGTTGAGGAAAACTCTTCATTCGTGGTCTAGAGTCACGAAGAAGCTAAATAGCATTCATCCTTTACGTTGACAACTGTGAATCTAAATCTCCTGTGAATCCTATGTGACAACCACACATACCAACATGAGTTATCAGTATTATATCGATATTTTTAGTCCTATTGTATGTCAACTAAAAAAATCAATATCTAATTGTACATGAAGTCAAGACATAAAGTCAGTGCAAATACAAAATGTTCCATCCTTTGAGAAAGGGAGAAAAACATCTCTGTGCTTAGCCTATCGCATTTTTATGGATTAGATCCTTAAGTAGTTTATTCACCACACCCTATGAATGATTCACAAGTCTTCAGAGAAGAAAGGGTCATTTCTCTTAAACAATGAGTAGTTCAACTCTTCTCAAAGCAAAGTCATAAGTGAGTCTAATTTTGCGTGAGCCCATGAAAACTCAGTGTTTTCATTATGCTTGTGCTTATGATGGGAGGAGGTCTGAGAAGGCGCTTCTGAAGGATTATTCATACCAGTCTTTCTCATATGTATGGAGTCTTTAAAGATCGAATCACCGAGGTGTTGCTTCTACACTTGTACTAGGCCGAGCAGCAACATTCCCTTTCTCCCTAAGTGCAGTAGACGTCTGTCTTCTGTCCTCTGGAGTATGTATTGCTTGAGCTCACCACAGCCTAGTAGATGGAAATCGTCAGGATATTCTGGAAACCCTTTGGATTTCAGTCTGCTCAGGAGGTTACCACTGCTGCAAACCTCTGGATTTTACCACGCACTTTTAACAACCTCAGATGAAGGATACAAGTCAACACTCGTGACAGCCACGGGCTTCCATGGCCTATCCATGATTGTTGGCTTTGCTTTCATAATCATCCTGTTTCTTATACCAACTAAACTGTCACTGTATTTTTTCATGACCATTTTATCTTTGACGGTTTTTAGATCTATTATGGATTTTCCTATATATCTTCACTCATCGGTGAGGGTCTTCTGTTAGTAGTAGTTACGACAACTGACTTCCAGTCAGTTAGCTGTGGCAGAATAGAAAAAAGAATGACCCACTGTATATTATTCGTATTATGTATCAATATATTATTCGTTTTATTGTTTGCAGTCATCCACTTCCAAGTTTCCGAAATAAACTTTCAGAAAAATCACATCCTTTGGAATGTCCGTTTGACTGAATAGGAGCACGGAAATGCTATTCCATCAAATTGTTTACAGTTTCCATTCCATTCCTCCTGTTTGATGTAGATATTGGCCTTTGGTTCTATCACTAGCTTTGCAAGTAAAAAAATTCATTAGAGCTCATATGGTAATTTTACTGTTGGCAATAAGTTTAGCATAAAATGAACACAGAAGAGGTTACAGTAGACCAAATATGAAAGTCAGTTGAAAAGAAAACATAGTGTTGAATGTTGACAGTAGGAATATAGTTATGAAGTTCCTTTATTATTATTCTATCCTTTCCCGTTTCTTTTGCAGGGGTGTTAATGTACAGATTCCAGTCCTATGGCTGGAGTGAAGAATAGTATCATGATTCTTGAGAGCAACTCTACTAAGTCTTCACGCTCATGTCACTCAAGGTTTTTTAATACCTATTATGTTAGTCGTGTTTGTAGTTTGTGAAGTCACATAAGTTGCATTCACTCAAGCAATAGTATCAAACAGCTATGGCATCAATTCTAGATGTGAATCGATATCGAATGTGAATCCATTTCACTGTGACAAGTGATTATTGCAGATATTCTATTCATGCCAGTAAGAAAGCTGTGCAGAAATAATATAATGTTTATGAAGAAAATAAGATTTGCTAATTTGTTGTATTATTCTCTTTCTTTTCAACAGATTGAATGACAACAGGCTCCACTTTTCATTCACTTGTATGACTATGAGCAGTTTGACCAAGTTGAAGAAGATGACTCGTTTGTAGTCTTCCTCATCAGCTCATTCCATCTACTGGCTTTCAAATCATTTAGTACAGAGCTCACCGTCTAGGTGTTCATCCAGTGTTTTGTTTGCTTATCATGCAGGATCATTTTCAAAGGAAAAGTATGTGTGTATGAGTTAGAGCTCTGATCCCAAGAGTCCATGTAGAAGCTTCCCCTGAGAAGTGTATCGTTTTTGCACCAATGCTACTGAAACGTGTGAATGTGGTATACCACGCATCCCAATAAGCGTCCAGAGCTTCACAGGCTGCTTCTTTGAAACGCCCAGTACTCATGACATTCCATTCATCTGAGGACTAAATATAGCCAACGTAGGCTGTGTTTGCCAAATAGACTTTGAAGTCTTCTTCACACAGTCCTTCATCGACGCCAGTTTTCAGATCGAAGAAACCCTTGCTCCATGAAGTGTGTGAACACATATACTCATGTTTTGTTTGCGATTTTAAAGTCATTCTTCAGTTTTGTTGGAGGAATGGTTCTGTATATGCCCCGTGGATCTGTGCATGAAAGCCCTAATAACTAATGTGAATCGACTTCACTACCAAGGGATGTTTTCATATCTATTGAGGATTTAGTTCATGTATTTCGATTTTAACTTTCTGTCTTACAGCCTTGTTTGTAGATCAAAGCTATTTGAAAGTGTCATCTGGTTTTCAATGGCTTGTGAGGTTATTCATGAGTGGTTTATAAAACCGAATGGATTGTACGTAGCCATACTTTGTTGTCATTCTATGAATTTGAAGAATGTCTGAAGAATGTCTGCAGTGATGCCTTAAAGATTCATACAATTGATGTCCAATATTTATCTCAATAGACTTGCTTTCAATTTGTAGTTTCCTATGCATATGTCTTTCTTTATGGATTTGGGTAGAAGTCGTATTGGAACACTGAAAAATCTGTGATATCAGCCGTGCTGACCTTCTTTCCGGTGGTCATCATTAAGATTTTCACGCTCACTGTCACTTTGTGCAATGCTATGGATCCTAGTGGAAACAGGTGCCGTTCATCCTACTTTTGTGAAGATTGAACTCATCGTAGAAAGTGGAATTTGTTGAAATATTTATGGTATCAATATATCCTGTGTATATAATTACCCAGATTACGGGTGCGTATCTGATTGCTAAGTTATAAAATGTATGAGATAGATGTGATCCATCAATGGCGATTGGATACGTGGTGGAGAGGTATTTTGGTGATGCAAGAGATTTAAATGATGTGATCAGAGTATTTATATCCCTTTTATGTGGATAATGGGTCTTGGATCGATGTTTGAAACATTCCAACCTTGTCTTTTGTTATGCATGGGAAGTGTCCAAAACGAAGATGATGCAGGTACGTACTTCAAGGGTAAGTATAGGGTTGAGGGCGTGACTATGAAGTGGGTTAGGGTTAGGATGTGGATAGGGTGTCGGGTGAGGGAAGGGTTAAGGTTACAGTGTGCAGAACAGCCCCCCAACTTGTTAGGGTGAGGGGTGAGGCGTGAGGGTTAGGGTTAGGGGTGAGGGTGAGGGTAAGGCTTCAAGGTGAGGGTGAGGGTGGTCAGGGTGAGGGTGTGGGTGAGGGCGAGGGTAAGGGCTCGGGGTGAGGGTTCAGGGTGAAGGTGTGGGTCTCACATCTGATAAACGATTGCATTCCAAATATACCCTTCATTTCCCTCGAACAGAGCTCTCACTGTTGGAGCCCTTGGCAGTGTGGAAGCCACCGGCCCCTAAGCCACCACAAGAACGCCTGGGGCCTAGGTGCAAAGGCAAGGCAGGAGCAGAGCTGAGGCCAGGAAGGTGCCAGTGGCGTCTCCCAACCTCGTGCAGACTGCTCCTTCCTGGGCAGGAAGTCTAGAAGCCAGGCAAGTCTGGGCAAGGCTCGCCCCAGGCAGAGCAGCCTCGCGCAAGGAACTCTGCCAGATCAGGGCTCTCAGCGGAGCTGGAGCTCTGCCATACTGGAGGCGCACTCGGCTCCACCCCAGCAAGGCTTGCAGCAGCAGGCGACTGGGCTGCCTCCTCTTCCCCGGAGGAGGCTCCCTTCCACTTGTCCTGTGCACTCGGCTTCCAGGCGGAGCCATACCTCGCCTCCTGCAGGTCTTGGCTCAGGGGTTACTTCCCCTGAGCTGGGGTTGTGGGCGGGAACCCAGACACGCAGGGGCAGGCCCCAACAACCTGCACACAGCTCTGCTGGGGAGAAGAGCATTAGGGAACCTATGTATTTCAGGCAAATGATGGGAGACCACAAGTGAGTCGCCAGCCTGCTGGCTGCAGACACCACCCAGGGGGCCCTGGGTGCATGGTGCTCTCAATGTGGCGCTGAGTCTGGACAGCCAAGCAACAGCTGAAGGAGCTCTGCAGTTGCCCTTCCCTTCCCGTCGACAGAGCTCTCAGTGCTGGAGCCCTTGGAAGTGTGGAACTCAGCGATCCCTAAGCCCTCCCAAACACATGTCTCTGCTGGGGAGGAGAGTGCTAGGGAACATACGTCTCTCACACACTTTCTAGGCACACACGGAGTCAGCCTCTGGGAGTGTGGGGATGCAAAACCCAGCCAGGGGCCCTTGGAACCTGGTGCTCTCCGTGCGGCGCTTAGTCTGGGCGGCCAAGCAACCGCTGAAGGAGCCCTGCTGTTGCCCTTCGCTTCCCTCTGACAGAGCTTTCACTGCTGGAGCCCTTGGCAGTGTGCAACCCACCAGCCCCTAAGCCCTCCTCAAGGACGCTGGGAACTAAGTGCAAAGGCAAGGCAGGGGTAGAGCTGAAGCCAGGAAGGCGCCAGTGGCGTTTCCCAGCCTCACACAGCCTGCTCCTTCCTGGGGGAGGGAGCCTAAAAGCAAGGCAAGTCTGCGGCAAGGCTCGCCTATGGCAGAGCATCTTGGCGACCAGGAACTCTGCCAGATCGGGGCCTCTGAACAGAGCTAGAGATCTGCCGTACTGGAGGCCACTTAGCTCCGTGCAAGCAGGGCTTTCACTTGACGGGGCTGGCTGCCTCCTCTTCCCCCGAGGAGGCTCGCTTCCCTGCTGGCTGTGCACTCGCCTATCAGGCGGGGGCGCAGGGCTCCTCCAGCAGGTCTTGCCTCAGGGGCTGCTTCCCCTGAGTTGGGGCTGTGGGCAGGGAACCCAGACACGCAGGATCAGGCCCCAACCACCTGCACATGTCTCTGCTGGGGAGGAGAGTGCTAGGGAACCTACGTCTGTCATACACTTTCTGGGCACCCACAGGAATCAGCCTCCGGGTGTGCGGGACTGAAAACCCCAGCCAGGGGCCCTGGGAGCCTGGTGCTCTCCGGTGCGGCGCTGATTCTAGGCGGCCTAAGAAACCGCTGGAGGAGCCCTGCAGTTGCCCTTCCCTTCCCTCTGACAGAGCTCTCACTGCTGGAAGCCCTTGGCAGTGGTGCAACCCACCAGCCCCTAAGCCCTCCCCAACGACGCCTGGCACCTATGTGCAAAGGCAAGGCAGGATTGGAGCTGAGGCAAGGAAGGCGACCAGTGGCGATCTCCCCAGGCTCGCTCAGACAGCCTGCTCCTTCCTGGGAGGGAGCCTAAAAGCAAGGCAAGTCTGGGCAAGGCTGAGCCACCGGCACGAGCAGCCTCGCGCCAGAAACTCTGCCAGATCGGGGCTCTGAGCAGAGCTAGAGCTCTGCCGTACTGGAGGCCCACTTAGCTCCGTGGCAAGCAGGGCTTTCCTCTTGACTGGGCTCGGCTGCCTCCTCTTCTCCCGAGGAGGCTCGCTACACTGCTGGCTGTGCTCTCGCCTATCAGGCGGGGCGCGCAGGGCTCCTCCAGCAGGTCTTGCCCTCAGGGGCTGCTTCCCCTGAGTTGAGGGCTGTGGGCGGGAACCCAGACACGCAGGATAAGGCCCAAACCACCTGCACATGTCTCTGCTGGGGAGGAGAGTGCTAGGGAACCTACGTCTCTCACACACTTTCTAGGCACCCACGGAGTCAGCCTCTGGGAGTGTGCGGGATGCAAAACCCAGCCAGGGGCCCTTGGAACCTGGTGCTCTCCGTGGCGGAGCTTGTCTGGGCGGCCAAGGAACCGCTGAAGGAGCCCTGCTGTTGCCCTTCGCTTCCCTCTGACAGAGCTTTCACTGCTGGAGCCCTTGGCAGTGTGCAACCCACCAGCCCCTAAGCCCTCCTCAAGGACGCTTGGGACCTAAGTGCAAAGGCAAGGCAGGGGTAGAGCTGAAGCCAGGAAGGCGCCAGTGGCGTTTCCGAGCCTCACACAGCCTGCTCCTTCCTGGGGAGGGAGCCTTAAAGCAAGGCAAGTCTGCGCAAGGCTCGCCTATGGCCAGAGCATCTTGGTGCCAGGAACTCTGCCAGATCGGGGCCTCTGAACAGAGCTAGAGATCTGCCCGTACTGGAGGTCGCACTTAGCTTCGTGTAAGCAGGGATTTCAGACTTGACGGGGACTTGCTGCCTCCTCTTCCCCCGAGGAGGCTCGCTTCCCCTGCTGGCTGTGCACTCGCCTATCAGGCGGGGGCGCAGGGCTCCTCCAGCAGGTCTTGCCTCAGGGGCTGCTTCCCCTGAGTTGGGGCTGTGGGCAGGAACCCAGACACGCAGGATCAGGCCCCAAACACCTGCACATGTCTCTGCTGGGGAGGAGAGTGCTAGGGAACCTACGTCTGTCATACACTTTCTGGGCACCCAAGGAATCAGCCTCCGGTGTGCGGGGCTGAAAACCCCAGCCAGGGGCCCTGGAGCCTGGTGCTCTCCGTGTGGCGCTGATCTGGGCGGCCAAGCAACCGCTGGAGGAGCCCTGCAGTTGCCCTTCCCTTCCCTCTGACAGAGCTTCTCACTGCTGGAGCCCTTGGCAGTGTGCAACCCACCAGCCCCTAAGCCTCCTTAAGGAGGCTGGGACCTAAGTGCAAAGGCAAGGCAGGATTGGAGCTGAGGCAAGAAA
>NW_017212178.1:0-16884 GCF_001704415.2 Capra hircus
CATCTCAGGAGGAGCCGCTCTCCACAGGAAAAGCCAGAGGAACTTCAGGGTCGTGCCACCATTCCCAGAGTCCCCCTGATGTCTCAGTCCATTCCAGGGAAAACCTGTTTTCCCTGCACTGCCTCGACTTTCAAACCCAGAATCGAGAAACACCATGGTGGCACGTGGGACAGCCCTGTGAGAAAGCCTCGTGGGAAAGCCTCGATGAAAGTCCCTGATCCCTTGATCCACGCAAAGGGAATCCCGACACTGCTGCTACAGCTCGGAAGGAAAGTGCACGTGCATGCCCCCACTCGAGACGAGGACTGACTCCCCTTGGGAGACTCCAGAAGTACCCAGGATCCATGTCAGCACTGGAGAGGAATCCTCAGGTTCCGGCACCGACTCCACACAAGGTCTTAGGCCCCGGCATCGACTGGAGAGGGGATCCTCAGAGGCCCTCGAGCAATTCGCAAGGGGACTGGCCTTTCCTGAGGCCACCAGAGCGGGTCCCTGCGGTCCCCGTCGTAAGTCGAGGAGGACCTGCCGCAACTCGAGAAAATCCAGGAGGTTCTCCCCTCCAGGCGAGATGAGGCCCATTTGCGCTGAGGCGTCTCGAGGCTAATCACACCTAACCTCTGGAACTTCCAAAGGGTCCTTCACACCCTTGCTGCAACTCAAGAAGTTCCCCGACATACCAGTCTCCACTCGAGAGGAAGCACGAGAGTCTCGCCCACATCCAGAGGAGCCCCGTTTCCGCCTCCTAGCTCGAGAGGAGGGATCCTTTCCCTGCGTGGTAGGGAAAGAATTCCCGGCGTTCCCGACGCATCTCAAGAGGAGGGGTTCTCCACAGGAAATGCGAGAGGAACTCCAGGGTCGTGCCACCATTCCCAGAGTCCCCCAGATGTCTCAGTCCATTCCAGTGAAACCTGTTTTCCCTGCACTGCCTCGACTTTCAAGCCGAGGATCGACTCACACCACGGTGGCACGTGGGACTGCCCTGTGGTAAAGCCTCGTGGGAAAGCCTCGTTGGAAAGCCTCGAGGGAAAGCCACAGATCCCTTGATCCACGTGAAGGGAAGCGCCACACTGCTGCTACACGTTGGGAGGAAAGCGCACGTGCATGCCTCCACTCGAGACGAGGACCGACTTCCCTGGGGAGACTCCAGAAGTACCCCAAGATCCATGTCAGCACTGGAGAGGAATCCTCAGGTTCCGGCACCGACTCCACACAAGATCTTAGGCCCCGACATCGACGGGAGAGGAATCCCGAGAGGCCCCCGAGCAACTCCCATGGGAACTGGCCTTTCCTGAGGCCACCAGAGCGGGTCGCTGTGGTCCCTGTCGTAAGTCGAGAACACCTGTCGCAACTCGAGAAAATCCAGGAGGTTCTCCCCTCCAGGCGAGATGTGGCCCATTTCGGCAGAAGTGTCTCAAGGCTAATCACACCTAACCTCTGGAACTTCCAAAGGGTCCTTCACACTCTAGCTGCAACTCAAGAAGTTCCCCGACATACCCGTCTCCACTCGAGAGGAAGCACGAGAGTTCCCCGCACATCCAGAGGAGCCCCGTTTCCGCCTCCTAGCTCGAGAAGAGGGATCCTTTCCCTGCGTCGTCGGGAAAGAATTCCCGGCGGTTCCGTCGCATCTCAAGAGGAGGCGCTCTCCACAGGAAAACCGAGAGGAACTCCCGGGTCATGCCACCATTCCCAGAGTCCCCCAGATGTCTCAGTCCATTCCAGGGAAACCTGTTTTCCCTGCACTGCCTCGACTTTCAAGCCGAGGATCGACTAACACAACGGTGACACGTGGGTCAGCCCTGTGGGAAAGCCTCGTGGGAAAGCCTCGTGGGAAAACCTCGAGGGAAAGCCACAGATCCCTTGATCCACGCGAAGGGAAGCGTGACACTGCTGCTACAGCTCGGGAGAAAAGCGCACGTGCATGCCCCCACTCGAGACGAGAACTGACTCCCCTGGGGAGACTCCAGAAGTAACCCAAGATCCATGTCAGCACTGGAGAGGAATCCTCAGGTTCAGGCACCGACTCCACACAAGGTCTTAGGTCCCGGCATCGATGGGAGAGGCATCCGGAGACTCCCCCGAGCAACGCGCTTGTGGACTGGCCTTTCCTGAGGCCACCAGAGCGGGTCCCTGAGATACCCGTCGTATGTCGAGCGCACCTGCAGCAACTCGAGAAAATCCAGGAGGTTCTCCCCTCCAGGCGAGGTGAGGCTCCTTTCTGCTGAGGCGTCTCGAGGCTAATCACACCTACCCTCTGGAACTTCCAAAGGGTCCTTCACACCCTTCCTGCAACTCAACAAGATCCCGGATATACCCGTCTCCACTCGAGAGGAAGCACGAGCGTCCCGCCCACATCCAGAGGAGCCCCGTTACCGCCTCCCAGCTCGAGAGGTGGGATCCTTTCCCTGCAGGGTCGGGAAAGAATTCCCGGCGTTCCCGTTGCATCTCAAGAGGAGGCGCTCTCCACCTGAAAGGCGAGAGGGACTCAAGGGTCGTGCCACCATTCCCAGAGTCCCGCAGATGTCTCAGTCCATTCCAGGGAAACCTGTTTTCCCTGCACTGCCTCGACTTTCAAGCCGAGGATCAACTCACACAACGGTGGCACGTGGGACATCCCTGTGGGAAAGCCTCGTGGGAAAGCCTCGTGGGAAAGCCTCGAGGGAAAGACACAGATCCCCTGATTCTCGCGAAGGGAAGCGTGACACTGCTGCTACAGCTCGGGAGGAAATCGCACGTGCATGCCCCCTCTCGAGATGAGTACTGACTCCCCTCGGGAGGCTTTAGAAGTACCCCAAGATCCATGCCGGCACTGGAGAGGAATCCTCAGGTTCCGGCACCGACTCCACACAAGATCTTATGCCCCGACATCGACGGGAGAGGAATCCCGAGAGGCCCCCGTGCAACTCGCATGGGGACTGGCCTTTCCTGAGGCCACCACAGCGGGTCCCTGAGGTCCCTGTCGTAAGTCGAGAGCACCAGCCGCAACTCGAGAAAATCCAGGAGTTTCTCCCCTCCAGGCGAGCTGAGACCTATTTCTGCTGAGGTATCTCGAGGCTAATCACACCTTACCTCTGGAACTTCGAAAGGGTCCTTCACACCCATGCTGCAACTCATAAAGTTCCCCGACATACCCGTCTCCACTCGAGAGGAAGCACGAGAGTCCCGCCCACATTCAGAGGAGCCCCGTTTCCGCCTCCTAGCTCGAGAGGAGGGATCCTTTCCCTGCGTGGTCCGGAAAGAATTCCCGGCGTTTCCGACGCATCTCAAGAGGAGGCGCTCTCCACAGGAAATGCGAGAGGAAGTTCAGGGTCGTGCCACCATTCCCAGAGTCCCCCAGATGTCTCAGTCCATTCCAGTGAAACCTGTTTTCCCTGCACTGCCTCGACTTTCAAGCCGAGGATCGACTCACACCACGGTGGCACGTGGGACTGCCCTGTGGTAAAGCCTCGTGGGAAAGCCTCGTTGGAAAGCCTCGAGGGAAAGCCACAGATCCCTTGATCCACGTGAAGGGAAGCGCCACACTGCTGCTACACGTTGGGAGGAAAGCGCACGTGCATGCCTCCACTCGAGACGAGGACCGACTTCCCTGGGGAGACTCCAGAAGTACCCCAAGATCCATGTCAGCACTGGAGAGGAATCCTCAGGTTCCGGCACCGACTCCACACAAGATCTTAGGCCCCGACATCGACGGGAGAGGAATCCCGAGAGGCCCCCGAGCAACTCCCATGGGAACTGGCCTTTCCTGAGGCCACCAGAGCGGGTCGCTGTGGTCCCTGTCGTAAGTCGAGAACACCTGTCGCAACTCGAGAAAATCCAGGAGGTTCTCCCCTCCAGGCGAGATGTGGCCCATTTCGGCAGAAGTGTCTCAAGGCTAATCACACCTAACCTCTGGAACTTCCAAAGGGTCCTTCACACTCTAGCTGCAACTCAAGAAGTTCCCCGACATACCCGTCTCCACTCGAGAGGAAGCACGAGAGTTCCCCGCACATCCAGAGGAGCCCCGTTTCCGCCTCCTAGCTCGAGAAGAGGGATCCTTTCCCTGCGTCGTCGGGAAAGAATTCCCGGCGGTTCCGTCGCATCTCAAGAGGAGGCGCTCTCCACAGGAAAACCGAGAGGAACTCCCGGGTCATGCCACCATTCCCAGAGTCCCCCAGATGTCTCAGTCCATTCCAGGGAAACCTGTTTTCCCTGCACTGCCTCGACTTTCAAGCCGAGGATCGACTAACACAACGGTGACACGTGGGTCAGCCCTGTGGGAAAGCCTCGTGGGAAAGCCTCGTGGGAAAACCTCGAGGGAAAGCCACAGATCCCTTGATCCACGCGAAGGGAAGCGTGACACTGCTGCTACAGCTCGGGAGAAAAGCGCACGTGCATGCCCCCACTCGAGACGAGAACTGACTCCCCTGGGGAGACTCCAGAAGTAACCCAAGATCCATGTCAGCACTGGAGAGGAATCCTCAGGTTCAGGCACCGACTCCACACAAGGTCTTAGGTCCCGGCATCGATGGGAGAGGCATCCGGAGACTCCCCCGAGCAACGCGCTTGTGGACTGGCCTTTCCTGAGGCCACCAGAGCGGGTCCCTGAGATACCCGTCGTATGTCGAGCGCACCTGCAGCAACTCGAGAAAATCCAGGAGGTTCTCCCCTCCAGGCGAGGTGAGGCTCCTTTCTGCTGAGGCGTCTCGAGGCTAATCACACCTACCCTCTGGAACTTCCAAAGGGTCCTTCACACCCTTCCTGCAACTCAACAAGATCCCGGATATACCCGTCTCCACTCGAGAGGAAGCACGAGCGTCCCGCCCACATCCAGAGGAGCCCCGTTACCGCCTCCCAGCTCGAGAGGTGGGATCCTTTCCCTGCAGGGTCGGGAAAGAATTCCCGGCGTTCCCGTTGCATCTCAAGAGGAGGCGCTCTCCACCTGAAAGGCGAGAGGGACTCAAGGGTCGTGCCACCATTCCCAGAGTCCCGCAGATGTCTCAGTCCATTCCAGGGAAACCTGTTTTCCCTGCACTGCCTCGACTTTCAAGCCGAGGATCAACTCACACAACGGTGGCACGTGGGACATCCCTGTGGGAAAGCCTCGTGGGAAAGCCTCGTGGGAAAGCCTCGAGGGAAAGACACAGATCCCCTGATTCTCGCGAAGGGAAGCGTGACACTGCTGCTACAGCTCGGGAGGAAATCGCACGTGCATGCCCCCTCTCGAGATGAGTACTGACTCCCCTCGGGAGGCTTTAGAAGTACCCCAAGATCCATGCCGGCACTGGAGAGGAATCCTCAGGTTCCGGCACCGACTCCACACAAGATCTTATGCCCCGACATCGACGGGAGAGGAATCCCGAGAGGCCCCCGTGCAACTCGCATGGGGACTGGCCTTTCCTGAGGCCACCACAGCGGGTCCCTGAGGTCCCTGTCGTAAGTCGAGAGCACCAGCCGCAACTCGAGAAAATCCAGGAGTTTCTCCCCTCCAGGCGAGCTGAGACCTATTTCTGCTGAGGTATCTCGAGGCTAATCACACCTTACCTCTGGAACTTCGAAAGGGTCCTTCACACCCATGCTGCAACTCATAAAGTTCCCCGACATACCCGTCTCCACTCGAGAGGAAGCACGAGAGTCCCGCCCACATTCAGAGGAGCCCCGTTTCCGCCTCCTAGCTCGAGAGGAGGGATCCTTTCCCTGCGTGGTCCGGAAAGAATTCCCGGCGTTTCCGACGCATCTCAAGAGGAGGCGCTCTCCACAGGAAATGCGAGAGGAAGTTCAGGGTCGTGCCACCATTCCCAGAGTCCCCCAGAAGTCTCAGTCCATTCCAGGGAAACCTGCTTTCCCTGCACTGCCTCGACTTTCAAGTCGGGATCGACTCACACCAAGGTGGCACGTGGGACAGCCCTGTGGGAAAGCCTCGTGGGAAAACCTCGTGGGAAAGCCTCGAGGGAAAGCCACAGATCCCTTGATCCACGCGAAGGAAGCGCGACACTGCTGTTACAGCTCGAGAGGAAAGCACACCTGCATGCCCCCACTCGAGACGAGGACTGACTCCCCTGGGGAGACTCCAGGTGTACCCCAAGATCCATGTCAGCACTGGAGAGGAATCCTCAGGTTCCGGCACCGACTCCACACAAGGTCTTAGGCCCGGGCATCGACGGAAGAGGAATCCCGAGAGGCCCCCGAGCAACTCGCATGGGGATTGGCTTTTCCTGAGGCCACCAGAGCGGGTCCCTGAGGTCCCCATCATAAGTCGAGAGCACCTGCCGCAACTCGAGAATATCCAGGAGGTTCTCCCCTCCAGGTGAGATGAGGCCCATTTCCGCTGAGGCGTCTGGAGGCTAATCACATCTAACATCTGGAACTTCCAAGGATTCCTTCACACCCTTACTGCAACTCAAGAAGTTCCAGGACATACCCGTCTCCACTCGAGAGGAAGCACGAGAGTCCCGCCCACATAAAGAGGAGCCCCGTTTCCGCCTCCTAGCTCGAGAGGAGGGATCCTTTCCCTGCGTGGTCGGGAAAGAATTCCCGGCGTTCCGGTCGCAACTCAATAGGAGGGGCTCTCCACAGGAAAGGCGAGAGGAACTCCAGGGTCGTGCCACCATTCCGAGAGTCCCCCAGATGTCTCAGTCCATTCCAGGAAAACCTGTTTTCCCTGCACTGCCTCGACTTTCAAGCCGAGGATCGACTCACACCACGGTGGCACGGGGGACAGCCCTGTGGGAAAGCCTCGTGGGAAAGACTCGTTTGAAAGCCTCGAGGGAAAGCCCCTGATTCCTTGATCCACGCGAAGGAAAGCGTGACACTGCTGCTACAGCTCGGGAGGAAAGCGCACGTGCATGCCCCCACTCGAGACGAGGACTGACTCCCCTGGGGAGACTCCAGGAGTACCCCAAGATCCACGTCAGCACTGGAGACGAATCCTCAGGTACTGGCACCGACTCCACACAAGATCTTAGGCCCCGGCATCGACGGAAGTGGAATCCCGCGAGGCCTGCGAGCTACTCGCATGGGGACTGGCCTTTCCTGAGGCCACCGGACCGGGTCCCTGAGGTCCCCGTCGTAAGTCGAGAGCACCTGCCCCAACTTGAGAACATCCAGGAGGTTCTCCCCTCCAGGCGAGATGAGGCCCATTTCTGCTGAGGTGTCTCGAGGCTAATCACACCTAACCTCTGGAAATTCCAAAGGGTCCTTCACACCCTTCCTGCAACTCAACAAGTTCCCGGATATACCCGTCTCCACTCGAGAGGAAGCACGAGCGTCCCGCCCACATCCAGAGGAGCCCCGTTACCGCCTCCTAGCTCGAGAGGTGGGATCCTTTCCCTGCAGGGTCGGGAAAGAATTCCCGGCGTTCCCGTTGCATCTCAAGAGGAGGCGCTCTCCACCTGAAAGGCGAGAGGGACTCAAGGGTCGTGCCACCATTCCCAGAGTCCCGCAGATGTCTCAGTCCATTCCAGGGAAACCTGTTTTCCCTGCACTGCCTCGACTTTCAAGCCGAGGATCAACTCACACAACGGTGGCACGTGGGACATCCCTGTGGGAAAGCCTCGTGGGAAAGCCTCGTGGGAAAGCCTCGAGGGAAAGACACAGATCCCCTGATTCTCGCGAAGGGAAGCGTGACACTGCTGCTACAGCTCGGGAGGAAATCGCACGTGCATGCCCCCTCTCGAGATGAGTACTGACTCCCCTCGGGAGGCTCTAGAAGTACCCCAAGATCCATGCCGGCACTTGAGAGGAATCCTCAGGTTCCGGCACCGACTCCACACAAGATCTTATGTCCCGACATCGACGGGAGAGGAATCCCGAGAGGCCCCCGTGCAACTCGCATGGGGACTGGCCTTTCCTGAGGCCACCACAGCGGGTCCCTGAGTTCCCCGTCGTAAGTCGAGAGCACCAGCCGCAACTCGAGAAAATCCAGGAGGTTCTCCCCTCCAGGCGAGATGAGGTCCATTTCCGCTGAGGCGTTTGGAGGCTAATCACATGTAACATCTGGAACTTCCAAGGATTCCTTCACACCCTTTCTGCAACTCAAGAAGTTCCAGGACATACCCGTCTCCACTCGAGAGGAAGCACGAGAGTCCCGAGCACATAAAGAGGAGCCCCGTTTCCGCCTCCTAGCTCGAGAGGAGGGATCCTTTCCCTGCGTGGTCGGCAAAGAATTCCTGGCGTTCCGGTCGCAACTCAATAGGAGGGGCTCTCCACAGGAAAGGCGAGAGGAACTCCAGGGTCGTGCCACCATTCCGAGAGTCCCCCAGATGTCTCAGTCCATTCCAGAAAAACCTGTTTTCCCTGCACTGCCTCGACTTTCAAGCCGAGGATCGACTCACACCACGGTGGCACGGGGGACAGCCCTGTGGGAAAGACTCGTGGGAAAGCCACAGATTCCTTGATCCACGCGAAGGGACGCGCTACACTGCTGCTACAGCTCGGAAGGAAAGCGCACGTGCATGCCCTCTCTCGAGACGAGGACTGACTCCCCTGTGGAGACTCCAGAAGTACCCCAAGATCCATGTCAGCACTGGAGAGGATTCGTCAGGTTCCAGCACTGACTCCACACAAGGTCTTAGGCGCCAGCATCGACGGGAGAGGAATCCCGAGAGGCCCCCGAGCAACTGGCATGGGGACTGGCCTTTCCTGAGGCCACCAGAGCGGGTCCCTGAGGTCCGAGTCGTAAGTCGAGAGCACCTGCCGCAACTCGAGAAAATCCAGGAGGTTCTCCCCGCCAGACGAGATGAGGCCCATTTCCGCTGAGGCGTCTCGAGGCTATTCACACTTAACCTCTGGAACTTTCAAAGGGTCCTTCACACCCTTTCTGCAACTCAAGATGTTCCCCGACATACCTGTCTCCACTCGAGAGGAAGCACGAGAGTCCCGCCCACATCCAGAGGAGCCCCGTTTCTGCCTCCTAGCTCGAGAGGAGGGATCCTTTCCCTGCGTGGTCGGGAAAGAATTCCCGGCGTTCCCGTCGCATCTCAAGAGCAGGCGCTCTCCACAGGAAAGGGGAGAGGAACTCCAGGGTCGTATCACCATTCCCAGAGTCCCCCAGAAGTTTCAGTCCATTCCAGGGAAACCTGTTTTCCCTGCACTGCCACGACTTTCAAGCCGAGGATCGACTCACACCACGGTGGCACGTGGGACAACCCTGCTGGAAAGCCTCGTGGGAAAGCTTTGTGGGAAAGCCTTGAGTGAAAGCCACAGATCCATTGATCCAAGGGAAGGGAAGCGTGACACTGCTGCTTCAGGTCGGGAGGAAAGCGCACGTGCATGCCCCCACTGGAGACGAAGACTGACTCCCCTGGGGAGACTCCAGAAGTACACCAAGATCCATTTCTGCACTGGAGAGGAATCCTCAGGTTCCGGCAGCGTCTCCACACAAGGTCTTAGGCGCTGGCATCGAGGGGAGAGGAATCACGAGAGGCCCCCGAGCAACTCGCATGGGGACTGGCCTTTCCTGAGGCCACCAGAGCGGGTCCCTGAGGTCCCGTCGTAAGTCGAGAGCACCTGCCGCAACTCGAGAAAATCCAGGAGGTTCTCCCCTCCAGGCGAGATGAGGCGCATTTCCCCTGTGGCATCTCGAGGCTAATCACATCTAACATCTGGAACTTCCAAAGGGTCCTTCACACCCTTGCTGCAACTCAAGAAGTTCCCCGACATACCCGTCTCCACTCGAGAGGAAGCACGAGAGTCCCGCCCACATCCAGAGGAGCCCCGTTTCCGCCTGCTATCTCGAGAGGAGGGATCATTTACCTGCGTGGTCGGGAATGAATTCCCGGCATTTCCGTCACATCTCAAGAGGAGGCGCTCTCCACAGGAAAGGCGAGAGGAACTCCAGGGTCGTGCCACATTCCCAGAGTTCCCCAGATGTCTCACTCCATTCCAGGGAAACCTGTTTTCCCTGCACTGCCTCGACTTTCAAGCCGAGGGTCGACTCACAACACGGTGGCACGTGGGACAGCCCTGTGGGAAAGCCTCGTGGGAAAGCCTCGTTGGAAAGCCTCGAGGGAAAGCCCCTGATCCCTTGATACACGCGAAGGGAAGCGTGACACTGCTGCTTCAGCTCGGGAGGAAAGCGCACGTGCATTCCCCCAATCGAGACGACGACTGACTCCCCTGGGGAGACTCCAGAAGTACCCCAAGATCCATGTCAGCACTGGAGGTGAATGCTCAGGTTCCGGCACGTACTCCACACAAGATCTTAGGTCCCGGCATCGACTGAAGGGGAATCCCCAGAGGCCCCCGAGCAACTCGCATGGGGACTGGCCTTTCCGGAGGCCACCAGAGCGGGTCCCTGAGGTCCCTGTCGTAAGTCGAGAGCACCTGCCGCAACTCTAGAAAATCCAGGAGGTTCTCCCCTCCAGGCGAGATGAGGCCCATTTCCGCTGAGACGTCTCGAGGCTAATCAAACCTAACCTCTGGAACTTCCAAAGGGTTCTTCACACCCTTGCTGCAACTCAAGAAGTTCCCCGACATACCCGTCTACCACTCGAGAGGAAGCACAGGAGTCCCGCCCACATCCAGAGGAGCCCCGTTTCCGCCTGCCTAGCTCGAGAGCAGGGATCCTTTAACCTGCGTGGTCGGGAAAGAATTCCCGGCATTCCCGTCACATCTCAAGAGGAGGTGCTCTCCACAGGAAAGGCGAGAGGAACTCCAGGGTCCTGCCACATTCCCAGAGTTCCCCAGATGTCTCACTCCATTCCAGGGAAACCTGTTTTCCCTGCACTGCCTCGACTTTCAAGCCGAGGATCGACTCACAACACGGTGGCACGAGGGACAGCCCTGTGGGAAAGCCTCGTTGGAAAGCCTGGAGGGAAAGACACAGGTCCCTTGATCCACGCGAAGGGAAGCGTGACACTGCTGCTTCAGCTCGGGAGGAAAGCTCACGTGCAAGGCCCCACTCGAGACGAGGACTGACACCACTGAGGGGACTCCAGAAGTACCCCAAGATCCATGTCAGCACTGGAGAGGAATCCTCAGGTTCCGGCACCGAATCCACACAAGGTCTTAGGCCCCGGCATCGACGGGAGAAGCAATCCCAAGAGGCCCCAGTGCAACTCACATGGGGACTGGCCTTTCCTGTGGCCACCACAGCGGGTCCCTGAGGGCCCCGTCGTAAGTCGAGAGCACCTGCCGCAACTCGAGAAAATCCAGGAGTTTCTCCTCATCAGGCGATATGAGGCCCATTTCCGCTGAGGCGTCTCGAGGCTAATCACCCCTAACCTCTGGAACTTCCAAAGGGTCCTTCACACCCTTGCTGCAACTCAAGAATTTCCTCGACATACCCGTTTCCAATCGAGAAGAAGCACGAGAGTCCCACTTACATACAGAGGACCCCCGTTTCTGCTTCATAGTTCCAGAGGAGGGATTCTTTCCCTGCGTGGGAGGGAAAGAATTCCCGGCGTTCCCGTCGCATCTCAGGAGGAGGCACTCTCCACAGGAAAGGCCAGAGGAACTCCAGGGTCGTGCCACCATTCCCAGAGTCCCCCAGAAGCTCAGTTCATAACAGGGAAACCAGTTTTCCCTGCACTGCCTCGACTTTCAAGCCGAGGATCGATCACACCACGGTGCCACGTGGGACTGCAATGTGGGAACGCCTTGTGGGAAAGCCTCGTGCGAAAGCCTCCAGAGAAAGCCAAGATCCCTGCATCCACGCGAATGGAATCGTGACACTGCTGCTACAGCTCGGGAGGAAAACCCACGTGCATGTCCCCACTCGCGACGAGGAATGACTCCCCTGGGAGACTCCAGAAGTACCCAAGATCCATGTCAGCACCGGAGAGGAATCCTCAGGTTCCGGCACAGACTCCACACAAGGTCTCAGGCCCCGGCAACGACGGGAGAGGAATCCCGAGAGGCCCCCGAACAACTCGCAAGGGGACTGGCCTTTCCTGAGGCCACCAGACCGGGTCCCTGAGTTCCCAATCTTAAGTCGAGAGCACCTGCCGCAACTCGAGAAATTCCAGGAGGTTCTCCCCTTCAGGCGAAATGAGGCCCATTTCCACTGAGGCGTCTCGAGTCTAATCACACCTAACTTCTGAAATTTCCAAAGGGTCCTTCACACCCTTGCTGCAACTCAAGAAGTTCCCCGACATACCCGTCTCCACTCGAGAGGAAGCACGAGAGTCCCGTCCACATCCAGAGGTTACCCGTTTCCGCCTCATAGCTCTAGAGGAGGGATCGTTTGCCTGCGTGGTCAGGAAAGAATTCCCGGTGTTCCAGTTCTGTCTCAAAAGGAGGCGCTCTCTACATGAAAGGCGAGAGGAACTCCAGGGTCGTGCCATCATTCCCTGAGTCCCCCAGATGTCTCAGTCCATTCCAGGGAAACCTGTTTTCCCTGCACTGCCTCGAATTTCAAGCCGAGGATCAACTCACACCAGAGTGGCACGTGGGACAGCCCTGTGGAAAGCCTCCTGGGAAAGCCTCGTGGGAAAGCCTCCAGGGAAACCCAGTGATCCCATGATCCACGCGATGGGAAGCGTGACACTGATGCTACAGCTGGGAAGGAAAGCGCACGTGCATGCCCCCACTCGAGACGAGGAGTGACTCCCCTGGGGAGACTCCAGCAGTACCCCAAGATCCATGTCAGCACTGGAGAGGAATCCTCAGGTTCCGGCACCGACTCCACACTAGGTCTTAGGCCCCGGCATCGACGGGAGAAGAATCCCGAGAGGCCCCGAGCAACTCGCATGGGGACTGGCCTTTCCTGAGGCCACCAGAGCGGGTCCCTGAGGTCCCCATGGTAACTCGAGAGCACCGTCCGCAACTCTTGAAAATCCAAGAGGTTCTCCCCTCCAGGCGAGATGAGGCCCTTTTCCGATGAGGCTCCTCGAGGCTAATCACACCTAAACGCTGGAATTTCCCAAGGATCCTTCACACCCTTGCTGCAACTCAAGAAGTTCCCCGACATACCCGACTCCACTCGAGAAGAAGACGAGAGTCCCGCCCATATCCAGAGGAGCCCCGTTTCCGCTCATGCTAAGGAGGATCAGGTCGTGGACAAGACCCTGGAGTTCCTTCGTTTCAGAGGAGGCGCCTCCTTTGAACCAGCTGGAACACGGGAAAGATCTCCACCACGCTGGTCCCTCCTCTAGACTACTGAGGCGGAAACGGGGCTCCTCTGGATATGGGCGGGACTCTCGTCCTTTCTTCTCGAGTGAGACGCGGGTATGTCGGGGAACTTCTTGAGTTGCAGCAAGGGTGTGAAGGATCCTTGGGAAATTCCAGCGTTTAGGTGTGATTAGCCTCGAGGAGCCTCATCGGAAAAGGGCCTCATCTCGCCTGGAGGGGAGAACCTCTTGGATTTTCAAGAGTTGCGGACGGTGCTCTCGACGTTACCATGGGACCTCAGGGACCCGCTCTGGTGGCCTCAGGAAAGGCCAGTCCCCATGCGAGTTGCTCGGGGGCCTCTCGGGATTCTTCTCCCGTCGATGCCGGGGCCTAAGACCTAGTGTGGAGTCGGTGCCGGAACCTGAGGATTCCTCTCCAGTGCTGACATGGATCTTGGGGTACTGCTGGAGTCTCCCCAGGGGAGTCACTCCTCGTCTCGAGTGGGGGGCATGCACGTGCGCTTTCCTTCCGAGCTGTAGCATCAGTGTCACGCTTCCCATCGCGTGGATCATGGGATCACTGGGTTTCCCTGGAGGCTTTCCCACGAGGCTTTCCCACGAGGCTTTCCACAGGGCTGTCCCACGTGCCACTCTGGTGTGAGTTGATCCTCGGCTTGAAATTCGAGGCAGTGCAGGGAAAACAGGTTTCCCTGGAATGGACTGAGACATCTGGGGGACTCAGGGAATGATGGCACGACCCTGGAGTTCCTCTCGCCTTTCATGTAGAGAGCGCCTCCTTTTGAGACAGAACTGGAACACCGGGAATTCCTTCCTGACCACGCAGGCAAACGATCCCTCCTCTAGAGCTATGAGGCGGAAACGGGTAACCTCTGGATGTGGACGGGACTCTCGTGCTTCCTCTCGAGTGGAGACGGGTATGTCGGGGAACTTCTTGAGTTGCAGCAAGGGTGTGAAGGACCCTTTGGAAATTTCAGAAGTTAGGTGTGATTAGACTCGAGACGCCTCAGTGGAAATGGGCCTCATTTCGCCTGAAGGGGAGAACCTCCTGGAATTTCTCGAGTTGCGGCAGGTGCTCTCGACTTAACGATTGGGAACTCAGGGACCCGGTCTGGTGGCCTCAGGAAAGGCCAGTCCCCTTGCGAGTTGTTCGGGGGCCTCTCGGGATTCCTCTCCCGTCGTTGCCGGGGCCTGAGACCTTGTGTGGAGTCTGTGCCGGAACCTGAGGATTCCTCTCCGGTGCTGACATGGATCTTGGGTACTTCTGGAGTCTCCCAGGGGAGTCATTCCTCGTCGCGAGTGGGGACATGCACGTGGGTTTTCCTCCCGAGCCTGTAGCAGCAGTGTCACGATTCCATTCGCGTGGATGCAGGGATCTTGGCTTTCTCTGGAGGCTTTCGCACGAGGCTTTCCCACAAGGCGTTCCCACATTGCAGTCCCACGTGGCACCGTGGTGTGATCGATCCTCGGCTTGAAAGTCGAGGCAGTGCAGGGAAAACTGGTTTCCCTGTTATGAACTGAGCTTCTGGGGGACTCTGGGAATGGTGGCACGACCCTGGAGTTCCTCTGGCCTTTCCTGTGGAGAGTGCCTCCTCCTGAGATGCGACGGGAACGCCGGGAATTCTTTCCCTCCCACGCAGGGAAAGAATCCCTCCTCTGGAACTATGAAGCAGAAACGGGGGTCCTCTGTATGTAAGTGGGACTCTCGTGCTTCTTCTCGATTGGAAACGGGTATGTCGAGGAAATTCTTGAGTTGCAGCAAGGGTGTGAAGGACCCTTTGGAAGTTCCAGAGGTTAGGGGTGATTAGCCTCGAGACGCCTCAGCGGAAATGGGCCTCATATCGCCTGATGAGGAGAAACTCCTGGATTTTCTCGAGTTGCGGCAGGTGCTCTCGACTTACGACGGGGCCCTCAGGGACCCGCTGTGGTGGCCACAGGAAAGGCCAGTCCCATGTGAGTTGCACTGGGGCCTCTTGGGATTGTTTCTCCGTCGATGCCGGGGCCTAAGACCTTGTGTGGATTCGGTGCCGGAACCTGAGGATTCCTCTCCAGTGCTGACATGGATCTTGGGGTACTTCTGGAGTCCCCTCAGTGGTGTCAGTCCTCGTCTCGAGTGGGGCCTTGCACGTGAGCTTTCCTCCCGAGCTGAAGCAGCAGTGTCACGCTTCCCTTCGCGTGGATCAAGGGACCTGTGTCTTTCCCTCCAGGCTTTCCAACGAGGCTTTCCCACAGGGCTGTCCCTCGTGCCACCGTGTTGTGAGTCGATCCTCGGCTTGAAAGTCGAGGCAGTGCAGGGAAAACAGGTTTCCCTGGAATGGAGTGAGACATCTGGGAACTCTGGGAATGTGGCAGGACCCTGGAGTTCCTCTCGCCTTTCCTGTGGAGAGCACCTCCTCTTGAGATGTGACGGGAATGCCGGGAATTCTTTCCGACCACGCAGTTAAAGGATCCCTGCTCTCGAGCTAGCAGGCGGAAACGGGGCTCCTCTGGATGTGGCGGGACTCCTGTGCTTCCTCTCGAGTGTAGACGGGTATGTCGGGGAACTTCTTGAGTTGCAGCAAGGGTGTGAAGAACCCTTTGGAAGTTCCAGAGGTTAGGTTTGATTAGCCTCGAGACGTCTCAGCGGAAATGGGCCTCATCTCGCCTGGAGGGGAGAACCTCCTGGATTTTCTAGAGTTGCGCAGGTGCTCTCGACTTACGACAGGGACCTCAGGGACCCGCTCTGGTGGCCTCCGGAAAGGCCAGTCCCCATGCGAGTTGCTCGGGGGCCTCTGGGGATTCCCCTTCAGTCGATGCCGGGACCTAAGATCTTGTGTGGAGTACGTGCCGGAACCTGAGCATTCACCTCCAGTGCTGACATGGATCTTGGGGTACTTCTGGAGTCTCCCCAGGGGAGTCAGTCGTCGTCTCGATTGGGGGAATGCACGTGCGCTTTCCTCCCGAGCTGAAGCAGCAGTGTCACGCTTCCCTTCGCGTGTATCAAGGGATCAGGGGCTTTCCCTCGAGGCTTTCCAACGAGGCTTTCCCACGAGGCTTTCCCACAGGGCTGTCCCACGTGCCACCGTGTTGTGAGTCGACCCTCGGCTTGAAAGTCGAGGCAGTGCAGGGAAAACAGGTTTCCCTGGAATGGAGTGAGACATCTGGGGAACTCTGGGAATGTGGCACGACCCTGGAGTTCCTCTCGCCTTTCCTGTGGAGAGCGCCTCCTCTTGAGATGTGACGGAAATGCCGGGAATTCATTCCCGACCACGCAGGTAAATGATCCCTCCTCTCGAGATAGCAGGCGGAAACGGGGCTCCTCTGGATGTGGGCGGGACTCTCGTGCTTCCTCTCGAGTGGAGACGGGTATGTCGGGGAACTTCTTGAGTTGCAGCAAGGGTGTGAAGGACCCTTTGGAAGTTCCAGATGTTAGATGTGATTAGCCTCGAGATGCCACAGGGGAAATGCGCCTCATCTCGCCTGGAGGGGAGAACCTCCTGGATTTTCTCGAGTTGCGGCAGGTGCTCTCGACTTACGACGGGGACCTCAGGGACCCGCTCTGGTGGCCTCAGGAAAGGCCAGTCCCCATGCGAGTTGCTCGGGGGCCTCTCGTGATTCCTCTCCCCTCGATGCCAGCGCCTAAGACCTTGTGTGGAGACGCTGCGGGAACCTGAGGATTCCTCTCCAGTGCAGAAATGGATCTTGGTGTACTTCTGGAGTCTCCCCAGGGGAGTCAGTCTTCGTCTCCAGTGGGGGCATGCACGTGCGCTTTCCTCCCGACCTGAAGCAGCAGTGTCACGCTTCCCTTCCCTGGATCAATGGATCTGTGGCTTTCACTCAAGGCTTTCCCACAAAGCTTTCCCAC
>NW_017212179.1:0-16883 GCF_001704415.2 Capra hircus
ATTCCCGCGACTGATAAAAGTTTCATGTTGTTGAGTCAATGCTTGCTGCAAAATTTTCATATCCTTTATTTTTAGATATAGTTGGTATATAGAAAAACAAGTAGTAGACCTGGTATTAGCAACATTAGATCTTCGAGTTAAGTACCTTCTTTGTTATATCCACTGCACCTTTGTTCTATAGAGATGTAACTTTAATGCTTTAAGGAAATGCAGATTAAAGAAAAACACTTCAGAGGAAACAAAATTAACATTCATTAAGGAAGAGAGCTAAAAAGTGTTAAAAAGGCCTCTTGGCCAGAAGATAATGTAAATCACCTGAGACCTTTTGTATACAAATGATGTATAGAAAGAGTCTGGGCTGTGAACGCCACATAATTCTGTGTTACCCTTTGATCTCCATGTTTTATCAAAAGTATAAAGGGCCTTCTGAACAATAAAGGATCAGACCGGTTTCTCGAACTAGTCTCTCGGCCTGGTTTCTGGGACTCTGGCTCCCCCCATGTCTCTCTCTCTCTCTTCTTCTCTCCCTTCCCTCTCTCTGCTCTTTACTTTAACTTCAGGCTGAATCTCCATCTGGGGCGCGAGGCTCGCCAGTCTACTTACTTGCCCCGGCTGTTAAGACCAGCACGAAAGGAGCTTAAGGCGAGGCACCCTTAGATATTCAAGCGGGCGCCGGTGGCCCAAGGTAGATGGTGCAAATTCCTTGTCTGAATTTTATTGGCCTTCCGCGTAAACAAGCTATTCAGCCTCTTCTACACTTAATCTTCTTATTACACTATAGTTTCTTAATCTAATCTTACATTAAAAACAAAACAAGTCTTTCCACGCCAACGCCGTCCACGCTTCGAATTCCTGGATCCACGGGGCTGGTGATCTTGGGGTTCTTCTGGAGTCTCCCCAGGGGAGTCAGTCCTCGTCTCGAGTGGGGGCATGCACGTGCGCTTTCCTCCCGAGCTGTAGCAGCAGTGTCACGCTTCCCTTCGCGTGGATCAAGGGATCTGTGTCTTTCCCTCGAGGCTTTCCCACGAGGCTTTCCCACGAGGCTTTCCACACAGGGCTGTCCCACGTGTCACCGTGGTGTGAGTCGATCCTCGGCCTGAAAGTCGAGGCAGTGCAGGGAAAACAGGTTTCCCTGGAATGGACTGAGACATCTGGGGGACTCTGGGAATATGGCACGACCCTGGAGTTCCTCTCGCCTTTCCTGTGGGAGCGCCTCCTCTTGAGTTGCGACGGAAACGCCGGGAATTCTTTCCCGACCACGCAGGGAAAGGATCCCTCCTCTCGAGCTAGGAGGCGGAAACGGGGCTCCTCTGGATGTGGGTGGGACTATCGTGCTTCCTCTCGAGTGGAGACGGGTATGTCGGGGAACTTCTTCAGTTGCAGCAAGGGTGTGAAGGACTCTTCGAAAGTTCCAGAGGTTAGGTGTGATTAGCCTCGAGACGCCTCAGCGGAAATGGGCCTCATCTCGCCTGGAGGGGAGAACCTCCTGGATTTTCTCAACTTGCGGTAGGTGCTCTCGACTTATGATGGGGACCTCAGGGACCCGCTCTGGTGTCTCTGGAAAGGCCAGTCCCCATGCGAGTTGCTCGGGGGCCTCTCGGGATTCCTCTCCCGTCGATGCTGGGGCCTAAGACCTTGTGTGGATTCGGTGCCGTAACCTGAGGATTCCTCTACAGTGCTGAAATGGATCTTGGGGTACTTCTGGTGTCTCCCCAGGGGAGTCAGTTCTCGTCTCGAGTGGGGGCATGCACGTGCTCTTTCCTCCCGAGCTGTAGCAGCAGTATCACGCTTCCCTTCGCGAGGATCAAGGTATCTGTGGCTTTCCCACGAGGCTTTCCCACAGAGCTGTCCCACGTGCCACCGTGGTGTGAGTCGATCCTCGGTTTGAAAGTCGAGGCAGTGCAGGGAAAACAGGTTTCCCTGGAATGGAGTGAAACATCTGGGGGACTTTGGGAATGGTGGCACGACCCTGGTATTCCTCTCGCCTTTCCTGTGGAGAGCGCTTCCTCTTGAGATGCGACGGGAATGCCGGGAATTCTTGACAGACCAGACAGGGAAAGGATCCCTCCTCTAGCTAGGAGGCGGAAACGGGGCTCCTCTGGATGTTGGCGGGACTCTCGTGCTTCCTCTCGAGTGTATACTTGTATGTGGGGGAACTTCTTGTGTTGCAGCAAGGGTGTGAAGGACCCTTTGGAAGTTCCAGAGGTTAGGTGTGATTAGCCTCGAGACGCCTCAGCGGAAATGGGCCTCATCTCGCCTGGAGGGGAGAACCTCCTGGATTTTCTCGAGTTGTGGCAGTTGCTGTCGACTTACGACGGGGATCTCAGGGACCCGCTCTGGTGGCCTCAGGAAAGGCCAGTCCCCATGTGAGTTGCTCGGGGCCTCTTGGGATTCCTCTCCCGTCAATGCCGTGGCCTAAGACCTTGTGTGGAGTAGGTGCCGGAATCTCAGCATTCCTTTCCAGTGCTGACATGGATCTTGGGGTACGTCTGGAGTCTCCTCAGGGGAGTCAGTCCTCGTCTCGAGTGGGGGCATGCACGTGCGCTTTCCTCCCGAGCTGAAGCAGCAGTGTCGTGCTTGCCTTCGCATGGATCAAGAGATAAGGGGCTTTCCCTCGAGGCTTTCCCACGAGGCTTTCCCACGAGGCTTTCCCACAGGGCTGTCCCACGTGCCACCGTGGTGTGAGTCGATCCTCGGCTTGAAAGTCGAGGCAATGCAGGGAATGCTGGTTTCCGTGGAATGGACTGAGACATCTGGGGGACTCTGGGAATGGTGGCCCGACCCTGGAGTTTCTCTCGCCTTTCCTGTGGAGAGAGCCTCCTCTTGAGAAGTGACGGAAACGCCGGGAATTCTTTCCCGAACATGCAGGGAAAGGATCCCTCCTCTCGAGCTAGGAGGCGGAAACGGGGCTCCTCTGGATGTGGCCAGGACTCTCGTGCTTCCTCTCAAGTGGAGCCGGGTAGGTCGGGGAACTTCTTGAGTTGCAGCAAAGGTGTGAAGTACCCTTTGGAAGTTCCAGAGGTTAGGTGTGATTAGCCTCGAAACACCTCAGCGGAAATGGGCCTCATCTGGCCTGGAGGGGAGAACCTCCTGGATTTTCTCGAGTTGCAGCAGGTGCTCTCGACTTACGACGGGGACCTCAGGGACCCGCTCTGGTGGCCTAAGGAAAGGCCAGTCCCCATGCGAGTTGCTCGGGGGCCTCTCGGAATTCCTCTCCCGTTGATGCTGCGGCCTAAGACCTTGTGTGGTGTCGGTTCCGGAACCTGAGGATTCCTCTCCAGTGGTGACTTGGATCTTGGGGTACTTCTGTAGTCTCCCCAGGGGAGTCAGTCCTCGTCTCGAGTGGGGGCATGCACGTGCGCTTTCCTCCCGAGCTGTAGCAGCAGTGTCGCGCTTTCCTTCGCGTGAATCAAGGGATCTGTGGTTTTCGCTCGAGGCTTTCCCACGAGGATTTCCCACGAGGCTTTCCCACGAGGCTTTCCCACAGGGCTATCCCACGTACCACCGTGTTGTGAGTCGATCCTCGCCTTGAATGTTGACGGCAGTGCAGGGAAAACAGGTTTCCCTGGAATGGACTGAGAATCTGGGGGCTCAGCGAAAGGTGGCACGACCCTGGAGTTCCTCTTGCCTTTCCTGTGGAGAGCGCCTCCTCTTGAGATGCGACTGGAACGCCGGGAATTCTTTCCCTACCACGCAGGGAAAGGATCCCTCCTCTCGAGCTAGGAGGCGGAAACGGGGCTCCTCTGGATGTGGGGGGAACTCTCGTGCTTCCTCTCGAGTGGAGACGGGTATGTCGGGGAACTTCTTGAGTTGAAGCAAGGGTGTGACGGAACCCTTTGGAAGTTCCAGAAGTTAGGTGTGATTAGCCTCGAGACGCCTCATCGGAAATGGGCCTCATCTCGCCTGGCGGGGAAAACCTCCTGGATGTACTCGAGTTGCGGCAGGTGCTCACGACTTACGACGGGGACCTCAGGGACCCGCGGTGGTGGCCTCAGGAAAGGCCAGTCCCCATGCGAGTTGCTCCGGAGCTTCTCAGAATTCCTCTTCCGTCAATGCCGGGGCCTAAGATCTTGTGTGGAGTCGGTGCCGGAACCTGAGGATTCCTCTCCAGTGCTGACATGGATCTTGGGGTACTTTTGGAGTCTCCCCAGGGGAGTCAGTCCTCGTCTCTCGTGGGGGCATGGACGTGCGCTTTCCTCCCGAGCTGTAGCAGCAGTGTCACGCTTCCCTTCGCGAGGTGAAGGGATCTGTGGATTTCCCTCGAGGCTTTTCCATGAGGCTTTCCCACGAGGCTTTCCCACGAGGATTTCCCACGAGGCTTGCCCTCAAGGCTGTCCCACATGCCACCGTGGTGTGAGTCGATCCTCGGCTTGAAAGTCGAGGCAGTGCAGGGAAAACAGGTTTCCCTGGAATGGACTGAGACATCTGGGGGACTCTGGGAGTGGTCGCACGACCCTGAAGTTCCTCTCGCCTTTCCTGTGGAGAACGCCTCCTCTTGAGATGCGACGGGAACGCCGGGAATTCTTTCCCCACCACGCAGGGAAAGGATCCCTCCTCTCGATCTAGGAGGCGGAAACAGGGCTCCTCTGGATATTGTCGGGACTCTCGTGCTTCCTCTCGAGTGGAGACGGTTATGTCGGGGAACTTCTTGAGTTGCAGCAAGGGTGTGAAGGACCCTTTGAAAGTTGCAGATATTCGATGTGATTAGCCTCGAGACGCCTCAGCGGAAATGGGCCTCATCTCGCCTGGAGGGGAGAACCTCCTGGATTTTCTCGAGTTGCGGCAGTGCTCTCGACTTACGATGGGGACCTCAGGGACCCGCTCTGGTGGCCTCACGAAAGGCCAGTCCCCATGAGAGTTGATGTGGGGCCTCTCGGGAACCCTTTCCCGTCGATGCCAGGGCCTAAGACCTTGTGTGGAGTCGGTGTCGGATCCTGAGGATTCCTCTCCAGTGCTGACATGCATCTTGGGGTACTTCTGGAGTCTCCCCAGGGGAGTCAGTCCTCGTCTCGAGTGGGGGCATGCACGTGCCCTTTCCCCCGAGCTGTAGCAGCAGTGTCACGCTTCCCTTTGCGTGGATCAAGGGATGTGTGGCTTTCCCTCGAGGCTTTCCCACGAGGCTCTCCCACGAGACTATCCCACAAGGCTGTCCCACGTGCCACCGTGGTGTGAGTCGATCCTCGGCTTGAAAGTCGAGGCAGTGCAGGGAAAACAGGTTTCCCTGGAATGGACTGAGACATCTGGGGGACTCTGGGAATGGTGGCACGACCCTGGAGTTCCTCTCGCCTTTCCTGTGGAGAGCGCCTCTTCTTGAGTTGCGACGGGAACGCCGGGGAATTCATTCCCGACCACGATGGGAAAGGATCCCTCCTCTCGAGCTTGGAGGCGGAAATGGGGCTCCTTTGGATGTGGGGGGAACTCTCGTGCTTCCTCTCAATTGGAGCCGGGTATGTCGGGGAACTTCTTGAGTTGCAGCAAGGGTGTGAATGACCCTTCGGAAGTTCCAGAGGTTAGGTGTGATTAGCCTCGAGACGCCTCAGCGGAAATGGGCCTCATCTGGCCTGGAGGGGAGAACCTCCTGGATTTTCTCGAGTTGCGGCAGGTGGTCTCGACTTACAACGGGGACCTATGGGACCCGCTCTGGTGGCCTCAGGAAAGGCCAGTCACCATCCGAGTTGTTCGGGTGCCTCTCGGTATTCCTCTCCCGTCGATGCCGGGACCTAAGACCTTGTGTGGAGTCGGTGCCAGAACCTGAGGATTCCTCTCCAGTGCTGACATGGATTTGGGGTGGTTCTGGAGTCTCCCCAGGGGAGTCAGTCCTCCTCTCGAATTGGGGGCATGCACGTGCGATTTCCTCTCGAGCTGTAGCAGCAGTGTCACGCTTCCCTTTGCGTGGATCCACAGATCTCTGGCTTTCCCTCGAGGCTTGCCCAGGAGGCTTTCCCACAGGGCTGTCCCGCGTGCCACCGTGGTGTGAGTCGATCCTCGGCTTGAAAGTCGAGGCAGTGCAGGGAAAACAGGTTTATCCTGGAATGGACTGAGACATCTGGGGGACTCTGGGAATGGTGGCACGACCCTGGAGTTCCTCTCGCCTTTCCTGTGGAGAGCGCCTCCTCTTGAGATGCAACGGAAATGCCGGGAATTCTTTGACCACCACGAGGTGAAGGATCCCTCCTCTCTAGCTAGGAGGCGGAAACGGGGCTCCTCTGGATGAGGGCGGGACTCCTGATTCCTCTCGAGTGGAGACGGGTATGTCGGGGAACTTCTTGAGTTGCAGCATGGGTGTGAAGGACCCTTTGGAAGTTACAGATGTTAGATGTGATTAGCCTCGAGACGCCTCAGCGGAAATGGGCCTCATCTCGCCAGGAGGGGAGAACCTCCTGGATTTTCTCGAGTTGCGGCAGATGCTCTCGACTTACGATGGGGAACTCAGGGACCCGCTCTGGTGGCCTCAGGAAAGGCCAGTCCCCATGCGAGTTGCTCGGGGGCCTCTCGGGATTCCACTCCCGTCGATGCCGGGCGTCTAAAACCTTGTGTGGAGTCGGTGCCGAACCTGAGGATTCCTCTCCAATGTTGACATGGATCTTGGGGTACTTCTGGAGTCTCCCAGTGGAGTCAGTCCTCGTCTCGAGTGGGGGCATGGATGTGCGCTTTCCTCCCGAGCTGTAGCAGCAGTGTCACGGTTCCCTTCGTGTGGATCAAGGGATCTGTGGCTTTCCCTCGAGGCTTTCCCACGAGGCTTTCCCACGAGGCTTTCCCACAGGGCTGTCCCACGTGCCACCGTGGTGTGAGTCGATCCTCGGCTTGAAAGTCGAGGCAGTACAGGGAAAACAGGTTTCCCTGGAATGGACTGGAGACATCTGGGGGACTCTGGGAATGGTGGCATGACCCTGGAGTTCCTCTCGCCTTTCCTGAGGAGAGCGCCTCCTCTTGAGATGCAGACGGGAACGCCGGGAATTCTTTCCCAGACCACGCAGGGAAAGGATCCCTCCTCTCGAGCTAGGTAGGCGGAAACAGGGCTCCTCTGGATGTGAGCGGACTCTCGTGCTTGCTCTCGAGTGGAGACGGGTATGTCGGTGAACTTCTTGTGTTGCAGCAAGGGTGTGAAGGACCCTTTGGAAGTTCCAGAGGCTAGGTGTGATTAGCCTCGAGACGCCTCCGCGGAAATGGGCCTCATCTCGCCTGGAGGGGAGAACCTCCTGGATTTTCTCGAGTTGCGGCAGGTGCTCTCGACTTACGACGGGGACCTCAGGGACCCGCTCTGGTGGCCTCAGGAAAGGCCAGTCCCCATGCGAGTTGCTCGGGGGCCATCTCGGGATTCCTCTCCCGTCGATGCCGGGGCCTAAGACCTTGTGTGGAGTCGGTGCCGGAACCTGAGGATTCCTCTCCAGTGCTGACATGGATCTTGGGGTACTTCTGGAGTCTCCCCAGGGGAAGTCAGTCCTCGTCTCGAGTGGGGGCATGCACGTGCGCTTTCCTCCCGAGCTGTAGCAGCAGTGTCACGCTTCCATTTCGCGTGGATCAAGGGATCTGTGGCTTTCCCTCGAGGCTTTCCCACGAGGCTTTCCCACGAAGGCTTTCCCACAGGGCTGTCCCACGTGCCACCGTGGTGTGAGTCGATCCTCGGCTTGAAAGTCGAGGCAGTGCAGGGAAAACAGGTTTCCCTGGAATGGACTGAGACATCTGGGGGACTCTGGGAATGGTGGCACGACCCTGGAGTTCCTCTCGCCTTTCCTGTGGAGAGCGCCTCCTCTTGAGATGCGACGGGAACGCCGGGAATTCTTTCCCGACCACGCAGGGAAAGGATCCCTCCTCTCGAGCTAGGAGGCGGAAACGGGGCTCCTCTGGATGTGGGCGGGACTCTCGTGCTTCCTCTCGAGTGGAGACGGGTATGTCGGGGAACTTCTTGAGTTGCAGCAAGGGTGTGAAGGACCCTTTGGAAGTTCCAGAGGTTAGGTGTGATTAGCCTCGAGACGCCTCAGCGGAAATGGGCCTCATCTCGCCTGGAGGGGAGAACCTCCTGGATTTTCTCGAGTTGCGGCAGGTGCTCTCGACTTACGACGGGGACCTCAGGGACCCGCTCTGGTGGCCTCAGGAAAGGCCAGTCCCCGTGCGAGTTGCTCGGGGGCCTCTCGGGATTCCTCTCCCGTCGATGCCGGGGCCTAAGACCTTGTGTGGAGTCGGTGCGGAACCTGAGGATTCCTCTCCAGTGCTGACATGGATCTTGGGGTACTTCTGGAGTCTCCCCAGGGGAGTCAGTCCTCGTCTCGAGTGGGGGCATGCACGTGCGACTTTCCTCCCGAGCTGTAGCAGCAGTGTCACGCTTCCCTTCGCGTGGATCAAGGGATCTGTGGCTTTCCCTACTATGGCTTTCCCACGAGGCTTTCCCACAGGGCTGTCCCACGTGCCACCGTGGTGTGAGTCGATCCTCGGCTTGAAAGTCGAGGCAGTGCAGGGAAAACAGGTTTCCCTGGAATGGACTGAGACATCTGGGGACTCTGGGAATGGTGGCACGACCCTGGAGTTCCTCTCGCCTTTCCTGTGGAGAGCGCCTCCTCTTGAGATGCGACGGGAACGCCGGGAATTCTTTCCCGACCACGCAGGGAAAGGATCCCTCCTCTCGAGCTAGGAGGCGGAAACGGGGCTCCTCTGGATGTGGGCGGACTCTCGTGCTTCCTCTCGAGTGGAGACGGGTATGTCGGGGAACTTCTTGAGTTGCAGCAAGGGTGTGAAGGACCCTTTGGAAGTTCCAGAGGTTAGGTGTGATTAGCCTCGAGACGCCTCAGCGGAAATGGGCCTCATCTCGCCTGGAGGGGAGAACCTCCTGGATTTTCTCGAGTTGCGGCAGGTGCTCTCGACTTACGACGGGGACCTCAGGGACCCGCTCTGGTGGCCTCAGGAAAGGCCAGTCCCCATGCGAGTTGCTCGGGGCCTCTCGGGATTCCTCTCCCGTCGATGCCGGGGCCTAAGACCTTGTGTGGAGTCGGTGCCAGAACCTGAGGATTCCTCTCCAGTGCTGACATGGATCTTGGGGTACTTCTGGAGTCTCCCCAGGGGAGTCCAGTCCTCGTCTCGAGTGGGGGCATGCACGTGCGCTTTCCTCCCGAGCTGTAGCAGCAGTGTCACGCTTCCCTTCGCGTGGATCAAGGGATCTGTGGCTTTCCCTCGAGGCTTTCCCACGAGGCTTTCCCACGAGGCTTTCCCACAGGGCTGTCCCACGTGCCACCGTGGTGTGAGTCGATCCTCGGCTTGAAAGTCGAGGCAGTGCAGGAAAAACAGGTTTCCCTGGAATGGACTGAGACATCTGGAGGGACTCTGGGAATGGTGGCACGACCCTGGAGTTCCTCTCGCCTTTCCTGTGGAGAGCGCCTCCTCTTGAGATGCGACGGGAACGCCGGGAATTCTTTCCCGACCACGCAGGGAAAGGATCCCTCCTCTCGAGCTAGGAGGCGGAAACGGGGCTCCTCTGGATGTGGGCGGGACTCTCGTGCTTCCTCTCGAGTGGAGACGGATATGTCGGGGAAACTTCTTGAGTTGCAGCAAGGGTTTGAAGGACCCTTTGGAAGTTCCAGAATGTTAGGTGTGATTAGCCTCGAGACGCCTCAGCGGAAATGGGCCTCATCTCGCCTGGAGGGGAGAACCTCCTGGATTTTCTCGAGTTGCGGCAGGTGCTCTCGACTTACGACGGGGACCTCAGGGACCCGCTCTGGTGGCCTCAGGAAAAGGCCAGTCCGCCATGCGAGTTGGCTCGGGGCCTCTCGGGATTCCTCTCCCGTCGATGCCGGGGCCTAAGACCTTGTGTGTAGTCGGTGCCGGAAGCTGAGGAATCCTCTCCAGTGATGACTTGGATCTAGGGGTTCTTCTGGAGTCTTCCCAGGGGAGTCAGTCCTTGTCTCGAGTGGGGGCATGAACGTGCGCTTTCCTCCCGAGCTGTAGCAGCAGTGTCACGCTTCCCTTCACGTGGATTAAGGGATCTGTGGCTTTCCCTCGAGGCTTCCCCACAGGGCTGTCCCACGTGGCACCGTAGTGTGAGTAGATCCTCGGCTTGAAAGTCGAGGCAGTGCAGGGAAAACAGGTTTCCCTGGAATGGACTGAGATATCTGGGGGACACTGGGAATGGTGGCACGACCCTGGAGTACCTCTCACCTTTCCTGTGGAGAGCGCCTCCACTTGAGATGTGACCGAAACGGCCGGGAATTCATTTCCGACCACGCAGGGAAAGGATCCCTCCTCTCGAGCTAGGATGCGGAAACGGGGCTCCTCTGGATGTGGGCGGGACTCTCGTGCTTCCTCTCGAGTGGAGACGGGTATGTCGGGGAACTTCTTGAGTTGCAGCAAGGGTGTGAAGGACCCTTTGGAAGTTCCAGAGCTTAGGTGTGATTAGCCTGGTGACGCCTCAGCGGAAACCGGCCTCATCTCGCCTGGAGGGGAGAACCTCCTGGATTTTCTCGAGTTGCGGCAGGTGTTCTTTACTTACGACGGGGACCTCAGGGACCCGCTCTGGTGGCCTCAGGAAAGGCCAGTCCCCATGCGAGTTGCTCGGGGGCCTCTCGGGATTCCTCTCCCATCGATGCCGGGGCCTAAGACCTTGTGTGGAGTCGGTGCCGGAACCTGAGGATTCCTCTCCAGTGCTGACATGGATCTTGGGGTACTTCTGGTGTCTCCCCAGGGGAGTCAGTCCTCGTCTCGAGTGGGGGCATGCACGTGCACTTTCCTCCCGAACAGTAGCAGCAGTGTCACGCTTCCCTTCGCGTGGATCAAGGGAGCTGTGGCTTTCCACTCGAGGCTTTCCCACGAGGCTTTCCCACGTAGGCTTTCCCACAGGGCTGTCCCACGTGCCACCATGGTGTGAGTCGATCCTCGGCTTGAAAGTCGAGGCAGTGAAGGGAAAACAGTTTTCCCTGGAATGGACTGAGACATCTGGGGGTCTCTGTGAATGTGGCACGACCCTGGAGTTCCTCTCGCCTTTCCTGTGGAGAGCGCCTCCTCTTGAGATGAGACGGGAACCCAGGGAATTCTTTCCCGACCACGCAGGGAAAGGATCCCTCCTCTCGAGATAGGAGGCAGAAACGGGCCTCCTCTGGATGTGGGCGGGACTCTCGTGCTTCCTCTCGAGTGAAGACGGGTTAGTCGGGGAATTTCTTGGGTTGCAGCAAGGGTGTGAAGGACCGTTAGGAAGTTCCAGATGTTAGATATGATTAGCCTCGAGACGCCTCAGCGGAAATGGGCCTCATCTCGCCTGGAGGGGAGAACCTCCTGGATTTTTTCGAGTTGCGGCAGGTGCTCTCGATCTACGACGGGGACCTCTGGGACCCGCTCTGGTGGCCTCAGGAAAGGCCAGTCCCCGTGCGAGTTGCTCGGGGGCCTCTCGGGATTCCTCTCCCGTCGATGCCGGGGCCTAAGACCTTGTGTGGAGTCAGTGCGTGAACCTGAGGATTCCTCTCCAGTGCCGACATGGATCTTGGGGTACTTCTGGAGTCTCCCCAGGGGCGTCAGTCCTCGTCTCCATTGGGGCATGCAGGTAGGATTTCCTCCCGAGCTGTAGCAGGAGTGTCACGCATCCCTTTACGTGGATCAAGGGATCTGTGGCTTTCCCTATAGGCTTTCCCACGAGGCTTTCCCACGAGGCTTTCCCACAGGGCTGTCCCACGTGCCACCGTGGTGTGAGTCGATCCTCGGCTTGAAAGTCGAGGCAGTGGAGGGAAAACATGGACTGAGACATCTGGGGGACTCTGGGAATGGTGGCACGACCCTGGAGTTCCTCTCGACTTTCCTGTGGAGAGCGCCTCCTCTTGAGATGCGACGGGAACGCAGGGAATTCTTTCCCCACCACGCAGGGAAAGGATCAATCCTTCGAGCTAGGAGGCGGAAACGGGGCTCCTCTGGATGTGGGCGGTACTCTCGTGCTTCATTTTGAGTGGAGACGGGTATGTCGGGGAACTTCTTGAGTTGCAGCAAGGGTGTGAAGGACCCTTTGAAAGTTCCAGAGGTTAGATGTGATTAGCCTCGAGATGCCTCAGCGGAAATGGGCCTCATCTCGCCTGGAGGGTAGAACCTCCTGGATTTTCTCGAGTTTCGGCAAGTGCTCTCGACTTATGACGAGGACCTCAGGGACCCGCTCTGTTGGCCTCAGGAAAGGCCAGTCCCCATGCGTGTTGCTCGGGGGCCTCTCGGGATTCCTCTCCCGTCGATGCCGGGGTCTAAGATCTTGTGTGGAGTTGGTGCCAGAACCTGAGGATTCCTCTCCAGTGCTGACATGGATCTTGGGGTACGTCTGGAGTCTCCCCAGGGGAGTCAGTCCTCGTCTCGAGTGGGTGCATGCACGTGCGCTTTCCTCCCGAGCTCTAGCAGCAGTGTCACGCTTCTCTTCACGTGGATCAAGGGATCAGGGGCTTTCCCTCGAGGCTTTCCCACTAGGCTTTCCCACGAGGCTTTCCCACAGGGCTGTCCCACGTGCCACCGTTGTGTGATTCGATCCTCGGCTTGAAAGTCGAGGCAGTGCAGGGAAAACAGGTTTCCCTGGAATGGACTGAGATATCTGGGGGACTCTGGGAATGGTAGCACGACCCTGGAGTTCCTCTCGCCTTTCCTGTGGAGAGCGCCTCCTCTTGAGATGCGACGGGAACGCCAGGAATTCGTTCCCGACCACGCAGGGAAAGGATCCCTTCTCTCGAGCTATGAGGAGCAAACGGGGCTCCTCTGTATGTGGACGGGAATCTCGTGCTTCCTCTCGAGTGGAGACGGGTATGCCGGGGAACTTCTTGAGTTGCAGTAAGGGTTTGAGGGAACCTTTGGAAATTCCAGAGGTTAGGTGTGATTAGCCTCGAAATGCCTCAGGTGAAATGGGCCTCATCTTGCCTGGAGGGGAGAACCTCCTGTATTTTCTCGAGTTGCGGCAGGTGCTCTCGATTTACAACGGGGACCTCATTGACCCTCTCTGGTGGCCTGAGGAAAGGCCAGTCCCCATCCGAGTTGCTCCTGGGCCTCTCGGGTTTCCTCTCCTGTCGATGCCGGGCCTAAGACCTTGTGTGGAGTTGGTGCCGGAACCTGAGGATTCCTCTCCAGTGCTGACATGGATCTTGGGGTACTTCCGGAGACTCCCCACGGGGTCAGTCCTTGTCTCGAGTGGTGGAATTCACGTGCGCTTTCCTCCCGAGCTGTAGCTGCAGTGTCACGCTTCCCGTCGCGTGGATTAAGGGATCAGCGTCTTTCCCTCGAGGCTTTCCCACGAGGCTTTCCCACGAGGCTTACCCACAGGGCTGTCCCACGTGCCACCGTGGTGTGAGTGGATCCTCGGCTTGAAAGTCGAGGCAGTGCAGGGAAAACAGGTTTCTCTGGAATGGACTGAGACATCTGGGGGACTCTGGGAATGGTGGCTGCACCCTGGAGTTCCTCTCGCCTTTCCTGTGGAGAGCGCCTCCTCTTGAGATGCGACGGGAACGCCGGGGATTCGTTCCCGTCCACGCAGGGAAAGGATCCCTTCTCTCCAGCTATGAGGGGGAAACGTGGCTACTCTGGATGTGGGCGGGACTCTCGTGCTTCCTCTCGGTGGAGACGGGTATGTGGGGAACTTCTTGAGTTGCAGCAAGGGTGTGAAGGACCCTTTGGAAGTTCCAGATTTTAGATGTGATTAGCCTGGAGACTCCTCAGCGGAAATGGGCCTCATCTCGCCTGGAGGGGAGAACCTCTTGGATTATCTCGAGTTGCGGCAGTTGTTCTCGACGTACGATAGGGACCTCAGGGACCCGTTCTGGTGGCCTCAGGAAAGGCCAGTCCCCAGGCGAGTTGCTGGGGGGCCTATCAGGGTTCCTCTACCGTCGTTGCCGGGGCCTAAGACCTTGTGTGGAGTCGGTGCCGGAACCTGAGGATTCCTCTCCAGTGCTGACATGGATATTGGGGTACTTCTGGAGTCTCCCCTGGGGAGTCAGTCCTCGTCTCGAGTCGGGGCATGCACGTGCACTTTCCTCCCGAGCTGTAGCAGCAGTGTCACGCTTCCCTTCGCGTGGATCAAGGGATCTGTGGCTTTCCCTCGAGGCTTTCCCACGAGGCTTTCCCACGAAGCTTTCCCACAGGGCTGTCCCACGTGCCACCGTGGTGTGAGTCGATCCTCGGCTTGAAAGTCGAGGCAGTTCAGGGAAAACAGGTTTCCCTGGAATGGACTGAGACATCTGGGGGACTCTGGGAATGGTGGCACGACCCTGGAGTTCCTCTCGCCTTTCCTGTGGAGAGCGCCTCCTCTTGAAATGCGACGGGAACAACGGGAATTCTTTCGCGACCACGCAGGGAAAGGATCCCTCCTCTCGAGCTAGGAGGCGGAAACGGGGCTCCTCTGGATATTGGCGGAACTCTCGTGCTTCCTCTCGAGTGGAGACGGGCATGTCGGGGAATTTCTTGAGTTGCAGCAAGGGTGTGAAGGACCCTTTGTAAGTTCCAGAGGTTAGGTGTGATGAGCCTCGAGACGCCTCAGCGGAAATGGGCCTCATCTCGCCTGGAGGGGAGAACCTCCTGGATTTTCTCGAGTTGCGGCAGGATGCTCTCGAGTTACGACGGGGACCTCAGGGACATGCTCTGGTGGCCTCAGGAAAGGCCTGTCCAAAATGCGAGTTGCTCGAGGGACTCTCGGGAATCCTCTCCCGTCGATGCCGGGACCTAAGACCTTGTGTGGAGTCGGTGCCGGAACCTGAGGATTCCTCTCCAGTCCTGACTTGGATCTTGGGGTACTTCTGGAGTCTCGCCAGGGGAGTCAGTCCTCGTCTCGAGTGGGGGCATGCACGTGTGCTTTCCTCCCGAGCTGTAGCAGCAATGTCGCACTTCCCTTCGCGTGGATCAAGGAATCTGTGGCTTTCCCTCGAGGCTTCCCCACGAGGCTTTCCCACGAGGCTTGCCCTCAAGGCTGTCCCACATGCCACCGTGGTGTGAGTCGATCCTCGGCTTGAAAATCGAGGCAGTGCAGGGAAAACAGGTTTCCCTGGAATGGACTGAGACATCTGGGGGACTCTGGGAATGGTGGCACGACCCTGGAGTTCCTCTCGCCTTTCCTGTGGAGAGCGCCTCCTCTTGAGATGCGACGGGAATGCCGGGAATTCTTTCCCCACCACGCAGGGAAAGGATCCCTCCTCTCGATCTAGGAGGCGGAAACAGGGCTCCTGTGGATATTGGCGGGAATCTCGTGCTTCCTCTCGAGTGGAGACGGTTATGTCGGGGAACTTCTTGAGTTGCAGCAAGGGTGTGAAGGACCCTTTTGAAGTTCCAAATGTTAGATGTGATTAGCCTAGAGACACCGCAGTGGAAATGGGTCTCATTTCGCCTGGAGGGGAGAACCTCCTGGATTTTCTCGAGTTGCGGCAGGTGCTCTCGACTTACGACGGGGACCTCCAGGACCCGCTCTGGTGGCCTCAAGGAAAGGCCAGTCCCCGTGCGAGTTGCTCGGGGGCCTCTCGGGATTCCTCTCCCGTCGATGCCGGGGCCTAAGACCTTGTGTGGAGTCAGTGCGTGAACCTGAGGATTCCTCTCCAGTGCCGACATGGATCTTGGGGTACTTCTGGAGTCTCCCCAGGGGAGTCAGTCCTCGTCTCGAGTGGGGGCATGCACGTTCGCATTCCTCCCGAGCTGTACCAGCAGTGTCATGCATTCATAGGCGTGGATCAAGGGATCTGTGGCTTTCTGATTGAGGCTTTCCCACGAGGCTTTCCCACAGGGCAGTCCCACGTGCCAACGTGGTGTGAGTCGATCTCGCCTTGAAAGTCGAGGCAGTGCAGGGAAAACAGGTTTCCCTGGAATGGACTGATATACCTGGGGGACTCGGGGAATGGTGGAACTACCCTGGAGTTCCTCTCGCCTTTCCTGTGGAGAGCGCCTCCTTTTGAGATGCGACGGGAATGCCGGGAATTCTTTCCCGACCACACAGGGAAAGTATACCTCCTCTCGAGCAAGGAGGCGGAAAACGGGCTCCTCTGGATGTGGGCGGGACTCTCGTGCTTCCTCTCGAGTGGAGACCGGTATGTCGGGGAACTTCTTGAGTTGCAGCAAGGGTGTGAAGGACCCTTTGAAACTTGCAGATATTCGATGTGATTAGCCTCGAGACGCCTCAGCGGAAATGGGCCTCATCTCGCCTGGAGGGGAGAACCTCCTGGATTTTCTCGAGTTGCGGCAGGTGCTCTCGACTTACGATGGGGACCTCAGGGACCCGCTCTGGTGGCCTCACGAAAGGCCAGTCCCCATGAGAGTTGATGTGGGGCCTCTCGGGAACCCTTTCCCGATCGATGCCAGGGCCTAAGACCCTGTGTGGAGTCGGTGTCGGATCCTGAGGATTCCTCTCCAGTGCTGACATGGATCTTGGGGTACTTCTGGAGTCTCCCCAGGGGAGTCAGTCCTCGTCTCGAGTGGGGGCATGCACGTGCCCTTTCCCCCGAGCTGTAGCAGCAGTGTCACGCTTCCTTTGCGTGGATCAAGGGATGTGTGGCTTTCCCTCGAGGCTTTCCCACGAGGCTCTCCCACGAGACTATCCCACAAGGCTGTCCCACGTGCCACCGTGGTGTGAGTCGATCCTCGGCTTGAAAGTCGAGGCAGTTGCAGGGAAAACAGGTTTCCCTGGAATGGACTGAGACATCTGGGGGACTCTGGGAATGGTGGCACGACCCAGGAGTTCCTCTCGCCTTTCCTGTGGAGAGTGCCTCTTCTTGAGTTGCGACGGGAACGCGGGGAATTCATTCCCGACCACGATGGGAAAGGATCCCTCCTCTCGAGCTTGGAGGCGGAAATGGGGCTCCTTTGGATGTGGGGGAAACTCTCGTGCTTCCTCTCAATTGGAAGCCGGGTATGTCGGGGAACTCTCTGAGTTGCAGCCAAGGGTGTGAATGACCCTTGCGAAGTTCCAAGAGGTT
>NW_017212180.1:0-16883 GCF_001704415.2 Capra hircus
GGGAATGCCACAGCATCCCTTGATCCGGCAGAAGCGAAGAAGCGAAGCGTGACACTGCTGCTAAAAGCTCGGAGGAAGCGCACGTGCATGCCCCCACCGAGACGAAGGACTGACTCCCTGGGGACTACCAGACGTACCAAGATCCATGTCAGCACTGGAGAGGAATCCTCAGGCTGCCGCACCGACTCACACCAAGGTCTTGACCCGCATCGACGGAGAGGAATCCGAGAGTGCCCCAGCAACTCGCTGGAACTGGCCTTTTCTGTAGGCCACCAGACAGGTCCCTGAGGTCCCTCTAAAAGTCAGAGCACCTGCGCAACTCTGAGAAATCCAGGGGTTCTCCCCTCCAGGCGAGAATGAGGCCATTTCCCTGAGGCCTCTCGAAGCTAATCACACCTAACCTCTGGAACTTCCAAAGGGTCCTTCCACCCTTGTGCAACTCAAGAAGTTCCCCGACATACCGCTCCACCTCGAGAGGAAACAGATAGTCCCCCCCATCCAGAGGGGCCCGTTTCCGCCTCCTAGCTCGAGAGGGAGGGATCCTTCCTGCAGGTGGCGAAACGAATTTCCCGGGTTCCCGTCTGCATCTTCAGAGAGGCGCTCTCTCACCAGGAAAGGCGGCAGAGGAACTCCAGGGTCGTTGCTCCCATTCCAGAGTCCCCCAGATTCTCAGTCCATTCCAGGGAAACATGTTTTCCCTGCACTGCCTGACTTTCAAAGCCCGAGGATCGACTCACACCACGGGTGGCACGTGGACAGCCCTGTGGGAAAGCATCGTGGGGAAAGCCTCTGGGAAGACTCGAGGGGAAAGCCACAGATCCCTTGATCCATAGCAAGGGAAGCGTGACACTGCTGCTACAGCTCGGGAGGAAAGCGCAGTGCATGCCCACACACGAGACGAGGACCTGAGTCCTGGGCAGAGTCTTCCAGTTAGCTACCCCGAGCGCATCTGCTCAGCGACTGGAGAGAATTCCTCAGTTTCCGGCAAGACATCCACACAACGGTCTTAGGCCCCGCACGCGGAACCGGACCGAGACGGCCGCCGAGCACTCGCATGGGACTGGCCTTTCGTGAGGACGCACCAGAGCGGTCCCTGAGGTCCCTGTCGTAAGTCGGAGCAGCACCTGCCGCAACTCGAGAAAATCCACGAGTGCTCCTCCCCTCCAGGCGAGGTGAGCCCATTTCGCTGAGGCGTCTTCGAGGCTAATTCACACCGTAACCTCTGCGGAACTTCCAAAGGGTCCTTCAGCACGCTTGCTGCAAATCTAGAAGTTCCCCGACACATACCCGTCTCACTGCGAGAGAAAAGCACGAGAGGCCGCCACATCCAGAGGAGCCCCGTTTCCGCCCCCTAGCTCTAGAGGAAGGGATCCTTTTCCCTGCGTGGTCGGGAAAGAATTCCCGCATTCCCGTCGCATCTCAAGAGGAGGCGCTCTCCCCAGGAAGGCGAGAGGAACTCCAGCGTCGTGCCACCATTCCAGAGTCCCCAGATGTCTCAGTCCATTTCAGGGAAACCTGTTTTCCCTGCACTGCCTCGACTTTCTGCGAGGATCGGACTCACACCCGACGGTGGCACGTGGGACAGCCCTGTGGGAAGGCCTCGTGGGAAAGCCACAAGATCCTTGATCCTCGCGAAGGGAAGCGTGACACTGCTGCTACAGCTCCGCGAGGAAAGCGCACGTGCATTGACCCCCACTCGAGACCAGGACTGACTCCCCTGGGGAGACTCCAGAAGTACCCGCAAGATCGATGTCAGCACTGGAGAGAAATCCTCGAGGTTCCGGGCACCGCCTCCACACGAGGTCTTAATGCGCGGGGTCCAGCCCGGTGGATACAGGGAATTCGAAGGGTGGACGGCGTTGGCGTGGAAAGACTTTGTTTATTTATTAATGTAAGATTAGATTAGCGAAACTATAGTGTAGTAAGAGATTAAGTGGAGGAAGAGGGCTAATAGCTTTGTTTACGCGGACGGCAATAAAATTGCAGACAAGGAATTTGCACACCTACTTTGGGCCTCCGGCGCCCCGCTTTGAATATCTAAGGGTGCCTCGCCTTAAGCTCCCTTTTCGTGCGGGTCTTAACAGCCAGGGCAAGTAAGTAGACCTGGCGAGCCTCCTCCATCCAGGTGGAGATTCAGCCTGAAGTTTATTAGTAAAGCAGCGAGAGAAGGGAAAGGAAGTAATGCAGAAGAAGAAAGACGAGAGAAAACACGGGGGAGCCAGAGTCCCAAGAAACCAGGCTGAGAGACTAGTTTCGAAAGCGAGCTGTCGAGAAACTGCGCCCCGGCCCTGGCCTCCTCCTTTATTGTTCAGAAGGCCTTTTATACTTTTGATAAAACATGGAGATCAATGGATAACACAAAATTATGTAGTGTTCGCACCCAGATTCTTTCTGTATATTCATTTTGTATACAAAAGGTCTCAGGTGATTTACATTATCTTCTGGCCAGAGGCTTGTTAACACTTTTTGGCTCTCTTCCTTAATGAATTTTATTTTGTTTCCCCTGAAGTGTTTTCTTTAATCTGCATCTCCTTAAAGCATTAAAGTTACATCTCTATAGAACAAAGTCAGTGGGTTATAACAAAGAAGGTACGTTAACTCAAAGATCTAAGTTGCTAATACCAGGTCTGCTACTTGTTTTTCTATATTACCAACTATATCTAAAAATAAAGGATATGAAAATTTGGCAGCAAGCATTGACCCAAAAATGAAACTTTTTAAATCAGTCCTATTCTAAAGATTTGACTCCCGGAAGCGCTCCGGCATTCCTATGGATGTTTTAACTTCCTGTGCCTCCTGCGGTCAGGAGGCCTCAAAACAATCAGCAAGAGCAGCTGTACGAGTCCTACAGGCAGGCTAGAAAGAATCAGAGGGTTTTTGGATTGAAACACTCTTTCAAATGCAGAAGACTAACGGCCTGAAATGACTTTTTCCAGAAAAGGTCAGAAGAGTGAAAAAGCAGAGCATAAAAACCGGCAGATTTTGTTGGGGTACGTGCTTAAAAATTTTCCAGAGGGATCCCTGAAGTCTGAGCACGCCTTGCGTATGTCAGCTTCCTTCCTCATAACTTATCACGGGCGGGCCTTCCTCAACACTGGCTCCCGGGCAGATTAGGCCCGCCGGCATCGACGGAGAGGGAATCCCGAGAGGCCCCGAGCAATCGCATGCGGACTGGCCTTTCCTGAGGCCACCAGAGCGGTCCCTGAGGTCCGCCGTCTTAAGTCGAGAGCACCTGCCCCAACTTGTGAAAATCCAGGAGGTTCTCCTTCCAGGCAAGATGAGGCCCATTTCCGCTGAGGTGTCTCAAGGCTTAATTCACACCAACCTCTTGGAACTTCCAAAGGGTCCTTCTCACACCCTTGCTGTCAACTCAAGAAGTTCCCCGCACATAGCCGTCTCCACTCGAGAGGAAGCACGAGAGCGTCCGCCACATCCAGAGGAGCCCCATTTCCGCCTCCTAGCTCGAGAGGAGGCGATCCTTTCCTGCGTGGTCGGCGAAAGAATTTCCCACGTTCCCGTTGCATCTGAAGAGGAGGCGCCTCTCACAGGAAAGCGAGAGGAACTCCAGGGTGTGCCACCAATTCCCTAGAGTCCCCCAGATGTCTCAGTTCATAACAGGGAAACCTGTTTTCCCTACCTTCCTCGAATTTCAAAGGCCAGGATCGACTCACACCACGGTGACACGTGGGACAGGCCCTGTGGGAAAGCCCTCATGGGAAAGCCTGGAGGGAAAGCCACAGGATCCTTGATCCACGCCGAAGGGAAGCCGTGACACTGCTGCCTACAGCTCGGGTAGGAAAGCGCACGTGCATGCCCCGACTACGAGACGAGACTGACTCCCCTGGAGGAGACTCCAGACGTAACCCAAGCATCCATAGTCAGCACTGGAGAGGAATCCTTCAGGTTCCGGCACCGACTCCACACAAGGTCTTAGACCCCGGCATCGACAGGAGAGGAATTCCGAGATGCTCCGCAGCAACTCGCTGGTGACTGGCCTTTCCTGATAGGCCACCAGATGCGGTCCCTGAGGTCCCCGTCCTAAGTCGAGAGCACCTCCGCAACTCGAGCAAAATATCCAGGAGGTTCCTCCCTCCAGCCGAGATGAGGCCCCTTTCGCTGGTGCGTCTCTGAGGCTAATCACACCTAACCTCTGGAACTTCCAAAGGGTCTTCTCACCCTTGTTGCAACTCAAGAAGTTCCCCGCATACGTCTCACTCGAGAGGAATCAGGAGAGTCCTCCTCATCCAGAGGAGCGCCGTTTCCGCCTCCTAGCTCGAGAGGAGGGATCCTTTCCCTGCAGGGTTGGGAACGAATTTCCGGCGTTCCGGTTGCATCTCTAGAGGAGGCGCCTCTCACAGGGAAAAGGCGAGAGGAACTCCAGGGTCGTTCCCCCATTCCAGAGTCCCCCAGATTTCTCAGTCCATTCCAGGAAAAACTGTTTTCCCTGCACTGCCTGGACTTTCAAGCCGAGGATCGACTCACACCACGGTGGCACGTGGACAGCCCTGTGGGAAAAGCATCGTGGAAAGCCTCCTGGGAAAGCCTCGAGGGAAAGCCACAGATCCCTTGATCCACACGAAGGAAGCGTGACACTGCTGCTACAGCTCGGGAGGAAAGCGCACGTTGCATGCCACCACTTAGAGAAGGACTGACTCCCCTGGGAAGACTTCAGAAGTACCAAGATCCATGTCAGCAATGGAGAGGAATTCTCAGGTTTTGCCACAGACTCCACATAAGATCTTAGGCCCCGGCTTCGACGGGAGAGGAAACCGAGAGGCCCCGAGCAACTCGCATGGGGACTGGCCTTTCGTGAGCCACCAGAGGGGTCCCTGAGGTCCCTGTCGTAAGTCGAGAGCACCTGCCGCAACTCGAGAAAATCCACGAGGTCCTCCCCTCCAGGCGAGATGAGCCCATTTCGCTGAGGCGTCTCGAGGCTAATCACACCTAACCTCTGGAACTTCCAAAGGGTCCTTCACACGCTTGCTGCAAATCAAGAAGTTCCCCGACATACCCGTCTCCACTGGAGAGAAAGCACGAGAGTCCCGCCCACATCCAGAGGAGCCCCGTTTCCGCCCCTAGCTCTAGAGGAGGGATCCTTTCCCTGCGGTCGGGAAAGAATTCCCGGCATTCCGTCGCATCTCAAGAGGAGGCGCTCTCCCCAGGAAAGGCGAGAGGAACTCCAGCGTCGTGCCACCATTCCCAGAGTCCCCCAGATGTCTCAGTCCATTTCAGGGAAACCTGTTTTCCCTGCACTGCCTCGACTTTCATGCCGAGGATCGACTCACACCACGGTGGCACGTGGGACAGCCCTGTGGGAAAGCCTCGTGGGAAAGCCACAGATCCCTTGATCCTCGCGAAGGGAAGCGTGACACTGCTGCTACAGCTCCGGAGGAAAGCGCACGTGCATGCCCCACTCGAGACCAGGACTGACTCCCCTGGGAGACTCCAGAAGTACCCCAAGATCGATGTCAGCACTGGAGAGAAATCCTCAGGTTCCGGCACCGCCTCCACACGAGGTCTTATGCCGGGGTCCAGCCCCGGTGGATACAGGGAATTCGAAAGGTGGACGGCGTTGGCGTGGAAAGACTTGTTTATTTATTAATGTAAGATTAGATTAGGAAACTATAGTGTAGTAAGAAGATTAAGTGGAGGAAGAGGGCTGAATAGCTTGGTTTACGCGGACGGCCAATAAAATTCCAGACAAGGAATTTGCACCACCTACTTTGGGCCTCCGGCGCCCGCTTGAATATCTAAGGGTGCCTCGCCTTAAGCTCCCTTTCGTGCGGGTCTTAACAGCCAGGGCAAGTAAGTAGACCTGGCGAGCCTCCGCACTCCAGGTGGAGATTCAGCCTGAAGTTATAGTAAAGAGCAGAGAGAAGGAAAGGTAGAGAAGAAGAAAGAGAGAGAAAGACACGGGGGAGCCAGAGTCCCAAGAAACCAGGCTGAGAGACTAGTTCGAGAAGCTGGTCCGAGAAACTGGCCCCGGCCCCTGGCCTCCTCCTTTATTGTTCAGAAGGCCTTTTATACTTTTGATAAAACATGGAGATCAATGGATAACACAAAATTATGTAGTGTTCGCAACCCAGATTCTTTCTGTATATCATTTTGTATACAAAAGGTCTCAGGTGATTTACATTATCTTCTGGCCAAGAGGCTTGTTAACACTTTTTGGCTCTCTTCCTTAATGAATGTTAATTTTGTTTCCCCTGAAGTGTTTTTCTTTAATCTGCATCTCCTTAAAGCATTAAAGTTACATCTCTATAGAACAAAGGTGCAGTGGGTTATAACAAAGAAGGTACTTAACTCAAAGATCTAATGTTGCTAATACCAGGTCTGCTACTTGTTTTTCTATATACCAACTATATCTAAAAATAAAAGGATATGAAAATTTGGCAGCAAGCATTGACCCAAAAAATGAAACTTTTAATCAGTCCTATTCTAAAGATTTTGACTCCTCGGAAGCTCCGGCATTCCTAGGATGTTTTAAGCTTCCTGTGCCTCCTGCGGTCAGGAGGCCTCAAACAATCAGAAGAGCAGCTGTACGAGTCCTACAGGCAGGCTAGAAAGAAATCAGAGGGTTTTTGGATTGAAACACTCTTTCAAATGCAGAAGACTAACGGCCTGAATTGACTTTTTCCAGAAAAGGTCAGAAGAGTGAAAAAGCAGAGCATAAAAACCGGCAGATTTTTGTTGGGGTACGTGCTTAAAAATTTCCAGAGGGATCCCTGAAGTCTGAGCACGCCTTGCGTATGTCAGCTTCCTTCCTCATAACCTTATCACGGGCGGGCTTCCTCACACTGGCTCCCGGCAGATTAGGCCCCGGCATCGACGGGAGAGGAATCCCGAGAGGCCCCCGAGCAACTCGCATGCGGACTGGCCTTTCCTGAGGCCACCAGAGCGGGTCCCTGAGGTCCCCGTCTTAAGTCGAGAGCACCTGCCCCAACTTGAGAAAATCCAGGAGGTTCTCCCTTCCAGGCAAGATGAGGCCCATTTCCGCTGAGGTGTCTCAAGGCTAATCACACCTAACCTCTGGAACTTCCAAAGGGTCCTTCACACCCTTGCTGCAACTCAAGAAGTTCCCCGACATAGCCGTCTCCACTCGAGAGGAAGCACGAGAGTCCGCCCACATCCAGAGGAGCCCCATTTCCGCCTCCTAGCTCGAGAGGAGGGATCCTTTCCCTGCGTGGTCGGGAAAGAATTCCCGACGTTTCCCGTTGCATCTGAAGAGGAGGCGCTCTCCACAGGAAAGGCGAGAGGAACTCCAGGGTCGTGCCACCATTCCCAGAGTCCCCCCAGATGTCTCAGTTCATAACAGGGAAACCTGTTTTCCCTACACTTCCTCGACTTTCAAGCCGAGGATCGACTCACACCACGGTGACACGTGGGACAGCCCTGTGGGAAAGCCTCATGGGAAAGCCTGGAGGGAAAGCCACAGATCCCTTGATCCACGCGAAGGGAAGCGTGACACTGCTGCTACAGCTCGGGAGGAAAGCGCACGTGCATGCCCCGACTAGAGACGAGGACTGACTCCCCTGGGGAGACTCCAGATGTACCCCAAGATCCATGTCAGCACTGGAGAGGAATCCTCAGGTTCCGGCACCGACTCCACACAAGGTCTTAGACCCCGGCATCGACAGGAGAGGAATCCCGAGATGCTCCCGAGCAACTCGCTGGGGACTGGCCTTTCCTGAGGCCACCAGAGCGGGTCCCTGAGGTCCCCGTTCCTAAGTCGAGAGCACCTGCCGCAACTCGAGAAAATCCAGGAGGTTCTCCCCTCCAGGCGAGATGAGGCCCATTTCCGCTGAGGCGTCTCGAGGCTAATCACACCTAACCTCTGGAACTTCCAAAGGGTCCTTCTCACCCTTGTTGCAACTCAAGAAGTTCCCCGACATACGCGTCTCCACTCGAGAGGAATCAGGAGAGTCCCTCCCTCATCCAGAGGAGCGCCGTTTCCGCCTCCTAGCTCGAGAGGAGGGGATCCTTTCCCTGCAGGGTTGGGAACGAATTTCCGGCGTTCCGGTTGCATCTCTAGAGGAGGCGCTCTCCACGGGAAAGGCGAGAGGAACTCCAGGGTCGTTCCCCCATTCCCAGAGTCCCCCAGATTTCTCAGTCCATTCCAGGGAAAACTGTTTTCCCTGCACTGCCTGGACTTTCAAGCCGAGGATCGACTCACACCACGGTGGCACGTGGGACAGCCCTGTGGGAAAGCATCGTGGAAAAGCCTCCTGGGAAAGCCTCGAGGGAAAGCCACAGATCCCTTGATCCACACGAAGGGAAGCGTGACACTGCTGCTACAGCTCGGGAGGAAAGCGCACGTGCATGCCACCACTTAGAGAAGGACTGACTCCCCTGGGAAGACTTCAGAAGTACCCCAAAGATCCATGTCAGCAATGGAGAGGAATTCTCAGGTTTTGCCACAGACTCCACATAAGATCTTAGGCCCCGGCTTCGACGGGAGAGGAAACCCGAGAGGCCCCGAGCAACTCGCATGGGGACTGGCCTTTCGTGAGACCACCAGAGCGGGTCCCTGAGGTCCCTGTCGTAAGTCGAGAGCACCTGCCGCAACTCGAGAAAATCCACGAGGTCCTCCCCTCCAGGCGAGGTGAGCCCCATTTCGCTGAGGCGTCTCGAGGCTAATCACACCTAACCTCTGGAACTTCCAAAGGGTCCTTCACACGCTTGCTGCAAATCTAGAAGTTCCCCGACATACCCGTCTCCACTGGAGAGAAAGCACGAGAGGCCCGCCCACATCCAGAGGAGCCCCGTTTCCGCCCCCTAGCTCTAGAGGAGGGATCCTTTCCCTGCGTGGTCGGGAAAGAATTCCCGGCATTCCCGTCGCATCTCAAGAGGAGGCGCTCTCCCCAGGAAAGGCGAGAGGAACTCCAGCGTCGTGCCACCATTCCCAGAGTCCCCCAGATGTCTCAGTCCATTTCAGGGAAACCTGTTTTCCCTGCACTGCCTCGACTTTCATGCCGAGGATCGACTCACACCACGGTGGCACGTGGGACAGCCCTGTGGGAAAGCCTCGTGGGAAAGCCACAGATCCCTTGATCCTCGCGAAGGGAAGCGTGACACTGCTGCTACAGCTCCGGAGGAAAGCGCACGTGCATGCCCCCCACTCGAGACCAGGACTGGACTCCCCTGGGGAGACTCCAGAAGTACCCCAAGATCGATGTCAGCACTGGAGAGAAATCCTCAGGTTCCGGCACCGCCTCCACACGAGGTCTTATGCCGGGGTCCAGCCCGGTGGATACAGGGAATTCGAAGGGTGGACGGCGTTGGCGTGGAAAGACTTGTTTATTTATTAATGTAAGATTAGATTAGGAAACTATAGTGTAGTAAGAAGATTAAGTGGAGGAAGAGGGCTGAATAGCTTGGTTTACGCGGACGGCCCAATAAAATTCCAGACAAGGAATTTGCACCACCTACTTTGGGCCTCCGGCGCCCGCTTGAATATCTAAGGGTGCCTCGCCTTAAGCTCCCTTTCGTGCGGGTCTTAACAGCCAGGGCAAGTAAGTAGACCTGGCGAGCCTCCGCACTCCAGGTGGAGATTCAGCCTGAAGTTATAGTAAAGAGCAGAGAGAAGGAAAGGTAGAGAAGAAGAAAGAGAGAGAAAGACACGGGGGGAGCCAGAGTCCCAAGAAACCAGGCTGAGAGACTAGTTCGAGAAGCTGGTCCGAGAAACTGGCCCCCGGCCCCTGGCCTCCTCCTTTATTGTTCAGAAGGCCTTTTATACTTTTGATAAAACATGGAGATCAATGGATAACACAAAATTATGTAGTGTTCGCAACCCAGATTCTTTCTGTATATCATTTTGTATACAAAAGGTCTCAGGTGATTTACATTATCTTCTGGCCAAGAGGCTTGTTAACACTTTTTGGCTCTCTTCCTTAATGAATGTTAATTTTGTTTCCCCTGAAGTGTTTTTCTTTAATCTGCATCTCCTTAAAGCATTAAAGTTACATCTCTATAGAACAAAGGTGCAGTGGGTTATAACAAAGAAGGTACTTAACTCAAAGATCTAATGTTGCTAATACCAGGTCTGCTACTTGTTTTTCTATATACCAACTATATCTAAAAATAAAGGATATGAAAATTTGGCAGCAAGCATTGACCCAAAAAATGAAACTTTTTAATCAGTCCTATTCTAAAGATTTTGACTCCTCGGAAGCTCCGGCATTCCTAGGATGTTTTAAGCTTCCTGTGCCTCCTGCGGTCAGGAGGCCTCAAACAATCAGAAGAGCAGCTGTACGAGTCCTACAGGCAGGCTAGAAAGAAATCAGAGGGTTTTTGGATTGAAACACTCTTTCAAATGCAGAAGACTAACGGGCCTGAATTGACTTTTTCCAGAAAAGGTCAGAAGAGTGAAAAAGCAGAGCATAAAAACCGGCAGATTTTTGTTGGGGTACGTGCTTAAAAATTTCCAGAGGGATCCCTGAAGTCTGAGCACGCCTTGCGTATGTCAGCTTCCTTCCTCATAACCTTATCACGGGCGGGCTTCCTCACACTGGCTCCCGGCAGATTAGGCCCCGGCATCGACGGGAGAGGAATCCCGAGAGGCCCCCGAGCAACTCGCATGCGGACTGGCCTTTCCTGAGGCCACCAGAGCGGGTCCCTGAGGTCCCCGTCTTAAGTCGAGAGCACCTGCCCCAACTTGAGAAAATCCAGGAGGTTCTCCCTTCCAGGCAAGATGAGGCCCATTTCCGCTGAGGTGTCTCAAGGCTAATCACACCTAACCTCTGGAACTTCCAAAGGGTCCTTCACACCCTTGCTGCAACTCAAGAAGTTCCCCGACATAGCCGTCTCCACTCGAGAGGAAGCACGAGAGTCCCGCCCACATCCAGAGGAGCCCCATTTCCGCCTCCTAGCTCGAGAGGAGGGATCCTTTCCCTGCGTGGTCGGGAAAGAATTCCCGACGTTCCCGTTGCATCTGAAGAGGAGGCGCTCTCCGCAGGAAAGGCGAGAGGAACTCCAGGGTCGTGCCACCATTCCCAGAGTCCCCCAGATGTCTCAGTTCATAACAGGGAAACCTGTTTTCCCTACACTTCCTCGACTTTCAAGCGAGGATCGACTCACACCACGGTGACACGTGGGACAGCCCTGTGGGAAAGCCTCATGGGAAAGCCTGGAGGGAAAGCCACAGATCCCTTGATCCACGCGAAGGGAAGCGTGACACTGCTGCTACAGCTCGGGAGGAAAGCGCACGTGCATGCCCCGACTCAGAGACGAGGACTGACTCCCCTGGGAGACTCCAGACGTACCCCAAGATCCATGTCAGCACTGGAGAGGAATCCTCAGGTTCCGGCACCGACTCCACACAAGGTCTTAGACCCCGGCATCGACAGGAGAGGAATCCCGAGATGCTCCGAGCAACTCGCTGGGGACTGGCCTTTCCTGAGGCCACCAGAGCGGGTCCCTGAGGTCCCCGTCCTAAGTCGAGAGCACCTGCCGCAACTCGAGAAAATGCAGGAGGTTCTCCCCTCCAGGCCGAGATGAGGCCCATTTCCGCTGAGGCGTCTCGAGGCTAATCACACCTAACCTCTGGAACTTCCAAAGGGTCCTTCTCACCCTTGTTGCAACTCAAGAAGTTCCCCGACATACGCGTCTCCACTCGAGAGGAATCAGGAGAGTCCCTCCCTCATCCAGAGGAGCGCCGTTTCCGCCTCCTAGCTCGAGAGGAGGGATCCTTTCCCTGCAGGGTTGGGAACGAATTTCCGGCGTTCCCGTTGCATCTCTAGAGGAGGCGCTCTCCACGGGAAAGGCGAGAGGAACTCCAGGGTCGTTCCCCAATTCCCAGAGTCCCCCAGATTTCTCAGTCCATTCCAGGGAAAACTGTTTTCCCTGCACTGCCTGGACTTTCAAGCCGAGGATCGACTCACACCACGGTGGCACGTGGGACAGCCCTGTGGGAAAGCATCGTGGAAAAGCCTCCTGGGAAAGCCTCGAGGGAAAGCCACAGATCCCTTGATCCACGCGAAGGGAAGCGTGACACTGCTGCTACAGCTCGGGAGGAAAGCGCACGTGCATGCCACCACTTAGAGAAGGACTGACTCCCCTGGGAAGACTTCAGAAGTACCCCAAGATCCATGTCAGCAATGGAGAGGAATTCTCAGGTTTTGCCACAGACTCCACATAAGATCTTAGGCCCCGGCTTCGACGGGAGAGGAAACCCGAGAGGCCCCCGAGCAACTCGCATGGGGACTGGCCTTTCGTGAGACCACCAGAGCGGGTCCCTGAGGTCCCTGTCGTAAGTCGAGAGCACCTGCCGCAACTCGAGAAAATCCACGAGGTCCTCCCCTCCAGGCGAGGTGAGCCCCATTTCGCTGAGGCGTCTCGAGGCTAATCACACCTAACCTCTGGAACTTCCAAAGGGTCCTTCACACGCTTGCTGCAAATCAAGAAGTTCCCCGACATACCCGTCTCCACTGGAGAGAAAGCACGAGAGGCCCGCCCACATCCAGAGGAGCCCCGTTTCAGCCCCCTAGCTCTAGAGGAGGGATCCTTTCCCTGCGTGGTCGGGAAAGAATTCCCGGGCTTTCTCGTCGCATCTCAAGAGGAGGCGCTCTCCACAGGAAAGGCGAAAGGAACTCCAGGGTCGTGCCACCATTCCCAGAGTCCCCCAGATGTCTCAGTCCATTTCAGGGAAACCTGTTTTCCCTGCACTACCTCGACTCTTCAAGCGAGGATCGACTCACAACACCGTGGCCACGTGGGACAGCCGGTGTGGGAAAAGCCTCGTGGGAAAGCCTTGCTGGAAAGCATCGTGGGAAAGCCTCGAGGGAAAGCCACTGATACCTTGATCCACACGACTGGGAGCATGACACTGCTGCTACAGCTAGGGAGGAAAGCGCAGGTGCATGCCCCCACTCGAGACGAGGACTAAACTCCCCTGGGAAAGACTTCCAGAAGTACCCCAAGATCCATGTCAGCACTGCACAGGAAACCTCAGATTCCGGCCACCGACTCCACACAAGGTCTTAGGCCCCGACATCGACTGGAGAGGAATCCCGAGAGGCCCCGAGCAACTCGCATGGGGACTGGCCTTTTCTGAGGCCCCCAGAGCGGGTCCTTGAGGTCCCCGTCGTAAGTCCGAGAGCAATTGCCCTATCTCGAGAAAATCCAGGAGGTTCTCCCCTCCAGGCGAGATGAGGCCCATTTCTGCTGAGGCGTCTCGAGGCTAATCACACCTAATCTCTGGAACTTCCAAACGGTGCTTCACACCCTGGCTGCAACTCAAGATGTTCCCCGACATACCGTCTCCATTCGAGAGGAAGCACGAGAGTCCCGCCCACATCCAGAGGAGCCCCGTTTCTGCCTACTAGCTCGAGAGGAGGGATCCTTTCCCTGCGTCATCGGGAAAGAAATCCCGGCGTTCCCGCGCATCTCAACAGGAGGCGCTCTCCACAGGAAAGGCGAGAGGAACTCCAGGGTCGTGCCACCTTTCCCAGAGTCCCCCAGATGTCTCAGTCCATTCCAGGGAAACCTGTATTTCCCTGCAGTGCTTCGACATTCAACCGAGGATCGACTCACACCAGGGTGGCACGTCGGACAGCCCTGTGGGAAAGCCTCGTGGGAAAGCCTCGTGGGAAAGCCTCATGGGAAAGCCTCGAGGGAAAGCCACAGATGCTTTGATCCACGCATAGGGAAGTGTGACTCTGCTGCTACAGCTCCGGGAGGAAAGCGCACATGCATGCCCCCACTCGAGACGAGGACTGACTCCCCTGGGGAGACTCCAGAAGTATCCCAACATCCATGTCAGCACTGCAGAGGAATCCTCAGGTTCCGGCACGGACTCCACACAAGGTCTTAGGCCCCGGCATCGACGGGAGAGGAATCCCGAGAGGCCCCATGCAACTCGCTTGGGGACTGTCCTTTCCTAAGGCCACCAGAGCAGGGTCCCTGAGGTCCCCGTCGTAAGTCGACAGCACCTGCCGCAACTCTAGAAAATCCAGGAGGTTCTCCGCGCCAGGCGAGATGAGGCCCATTTCCGCTGAGGCGTCTCGATGTTAATCACACCTAACCTCTGGAACTTCCAAAGGGTCCTTCACACCCTTGCTGCACCTCAAGAAGTTCCCCGACATACCCGTCTCCACTCGAGAGGAAGTACGAGTGTCCCGCCCTCATCCAGAGGAGCCCCATTTACGCTTACTACCTCGAGGGAAGGGACCCTTTCCTTGTGTGTTCGTAAAAAATTCTCGGTGTTCCCGTCGCAACTCAAGAGGAGGCGCTCTCCACAGGAAAGGCGAGAGGAAATCCAGGGTCTTGCCACCATTCCCAGAGACCCCAGATGTCTCAGTCCATTCCAGGGAAACCTGTTTTCCCTGCACTGCTTCGACTTTCATGCCGAGGAACGACTCACACCACGGTGGCACGTGGTACAAACCTGTGGGAAGCCTCGTGGGAAAGCCTCGAGGGATAGCCACAGATCCCTTGATCCACGGGAAGGGAAGCGTGAATCTGCTGTTACAGCTAGGGAGGAAAGCGCAGGTGCATGCCCCCACTCGAGACGAGGACTGACTCCCCTGGGGAGACTCCAGAAGTACCCCAAGATCCATGTCAGCCACTGCAGAGGAAACCTCAGGTTCCCGGTACCGACACCACACAAGGTCTTAGGCCCCGGCATCAAGGGGGAAAAGAATCCCGAGAGGCCCTGAGCAACTCGCATGCGGACTGGCCTTTTCTGAGGCCCGCAGAGCGGGTCGTTGAGGTTCCCGTCGTAAGTCGAGAGCAACTGCCCTATCTCAAGAAAATACAGGAGGTTCTCCCCTCCAGGCGAGATGAGGCCCATTTCTGCTGAGGCGTCTCCAGGCTAATCACACCTAATCTCTGGAACTTCCAAACGGTGCTTCACACCCTGGCTGCAACTCAAGATGTTCACCGACATACCGTCTTCACTCGAGAGGAAGCACGAGAGTCCCGCCCACATCCAGTGGAGCCCCGTTTCTGCCTACTAGCTCGAGAGGAGGGATCCTTTCCCTGCGTCATCGGGAAAGAAATCCCGGCGTTCCCGTCGCATCTCAAGAGGAGGCGCTCTCCAAAGGAAAGGCGAGAGGAACTCCAGGGTCGTGCCACCTTTCCCAGAGTCCCCCAGATGTCTCAGTCGATTTCCAGGGAAACCTGTTTTCCATGCACTGCCTCGACATTCAAGCCGAGGATCGACTCACATCACGGTGGAACGTGGTACAACCATGTGGGAAAGCCTCGTGGGAAAGCCTCGTGTGAAAGCCTCCAGGGAAAGCCACAGATCCCTTGATCCACGCGAAGGGAAGCGTGACAATGCGCTACAGTTCGGGAGGAAATTGCACGTGCATGCCCCCACTCGAGACGAGGACTGACTCCCCTGGGAAGACTCCAGAAGTACCCCAAGATCCATGTCAGCACTGGAGAGGAATCCTCAGGTTCCGGCACCGACTCCTCTCAAGGCCTTAGGCCCCGGCATTGAAGGGAGAGGAATCCCGAGAGGCCCACGAGCAACTCGCATGGGGACTGGCCTTTCCTGAGGCCCATCAGAGCGGGTCCCTGAGGTCCCCCTTGTAAGTCGAGAGCAACTGCCGCCAACTCGAGATAATCCAGGAGGTTCTCCCCTCCAGGGGAGATGAAGGCCCATTTCCACAGAGGCGTCTCGAGGCTAATCACACGTAACCTCTGGAACTTCCAAGGGTCTTTCACACCCTTGCTGCAACTCAAGAAGTTCCCCGACATACCCGTCTCCACTCGAGAGGAAGCACGAGAGTCCCGCCCACTTCCAGAGGAGCCCCGTTTCCCGTCCTAGCTCGAGAGGAGGATCCTTTCCCTGCGATGTCGGGGAAAGAATTCCCGGCGTTCCCGTCGCATCTCAAGAGGAACCGCTCTCCACAGGAAATGCGAGAGGAATTCCAGGGTCGTGCCACATTCCCAGAGTCCCCCAGATGTCTCAGTCCATTCAGGGAAACCTGTTTTCCCTGCACAGCCTCGACCTTCAAGCCGAGGATTGACTCACACCACGGTGGCACGTGGGACAGCCCTGTGGGAAAGCCTCGTGGGAAAGCCTCGTGAGAAATCCTCGTGGAAAGCCTCGAGGGAAAGCCACAGATCCCTTGATTCACGCGAAGGGAAGCGTGACACTGCTGCTACAGCTCGGGAGGAAATAGCACGTGCATGCCCCACTCGGGACGAGGACTGACTCCCCTGCGGAGACTCCAGAAGTACCCCAAGTCCATGTCAGCACTGGAGAGGAATCCTCAGCTTCCGGCACCAACTCCATACAAGGTCTTAGGCCCCGGCATCGACGGAGAGAAATCCCGAAAGGCTCCCGAGCAACTCGCATGGGGACTGGCCTTTCCTGAGGCCACCAGAGGGTGTCCCTGTGGTCCCCGTCGTAAGTCGAGAGCACCTGCCGCAACTCGAGAAAATCCAGGAGGTTGTCCCCTCCAGGCGAGATGAGGCCCATTTCCGCTGAGGAGAATGGAAGCTAATCACACCTAATCTCTGGAAAATTCCAAAGGGTCCTTCACAGCCTTGCTGCAACTCAAGAAGTTCCCCGACATACCCGTCTCCACACAAGAGGAAGCACGAGAGTCCCCCACATCCAGAGGGCCCCGTTTCTGCCTCCTAGCTCGAGAGGAGGGATCCTTTCCTTTCGTGGTCGGCAAAGAATTCCCGGCGTTCCCGTCGCATCTCACGAGGAGGCGCTCTCCACAGGAAAGGCGAGAGGAACTCCAGGGTCGTGCCACCATTCCCAGAGTCCCCAAGATGTCTCAGTGCTTTCCAGGGAAACCTGTTTTCCCTGCACTGCCTCGACATTCAAGCCGTGGATCGACTCACATCACGTGGCACGTCAGGTGGGAAACGTGGGAAGCCTCGTGTGAAAGCCTCCAGGAAAGCCATAGATCCCTTGATCACGC
>NW_017212181.1:0-16879 GCF_001704415.2 Capra hircus
CCCTGTCCTTTCTGAGCCTTGGAAAGACATTCCTAGCTTATAGCGGTATTGCTCATGGAAGCAGGATGCAGGAATGTGTCAGACATGACTGGGTGCCTTCCTGGGTTCAGCTCCGTGAGGGCCTTTCCACTCAAAGTAGGTCCCATGCCTCCTTGGGGAGGAAGTGGGGCCCGCTTGCCTCCAAATTGCCAAAGGCTGGAACAAAGCTAGTTCTATCAGAGGTAAGAAAAGAGCAATTGGATGGATGTGGAAGCTGTTGCTGGGCCGCACTGCTTCAGGCCCCCACCCCTCCGCCCCCGAGAGAAACAGGCGCCCTGTGGCCCCTAGGTCCTGGATGCAGTTTCACACATAGAATGTGTCCCCATAGGAGCCAAGAATTTTCCTGACAGACCTAGGCTCACTAGAGCTCTCCTACAGAGCAAAGGGGATGGGACAGATGTGTGGCTGTGGCTCTGCCTTTCCCTGGGAGTGTGGAGCCGCTCCCTATGGCCCCGGGCTCCAGGGGAAATTGCCCCTGAATAATGACCTCCAAGAAGCGCTTTTCCAACTGGCTGAGACGTGGAGTTCTCAGGATGCAGGGAAAGCGAGTGTCCTTCGGGGAAGCAAGGCAGTCACCTGTTATCATGACTTACTAGAATAGTAGGTACCTTCTCCGGTTGGGCAGAGGCCTTCCCTACCTGATCTGAAAAAGAAAATGAAGTAGCTCGCTGATTTGAGAAATAATTCCCAGACTTGGGTTTCCAACCAGTATAGAATCCGACAATGGCCCTGTCTTTTGTAGCCGCGTTAATTAACAGGTATGTGAAGCTCTAAATATCAGTGGAAATTACATACAGCATATAGGCCCCAGTGTTCTGGAATGGTGGAAAGAAACAACCAAACTCTTGAAGAGACACTTTCAAAATGGATCATAGAGACTGACTGTACATGGATGGGCTTGCTTCCGGCAGACTTACTCATATTACGGGTAACCGCACGTTCCCACAGTTGTTGTCCTTATGAAATTTTCTATGGGAGACCCCCTCCCACAGTGAGGCAGGTGTTAGCAGATTTGCCACAAGTAAGGGGGTGGGATTTCACAGCAGATGGAACAATTAGGTAAGGTAATAAATCAGGTAACTAAGTTTGTATAAAAAAGAATCTCATTCCCCCTTGAGGAACAGATTCATGAATTTGTGCTCAGTGATCAGGTGTGGCTCAATGACTGGAAACACAATTCCTTGGCCTGACATTGGAAAGGTCCTTATACTGTTGTTTTAGCCACAATTCTGAAAGAGATGGGAATACCAGACCACCTAACCTGCCTCTTGAGAAATCTGGATGAAGGTCAGGAAGCAACAGTTAGAGCAGGACATGGAACAACAGACTGGTTCCAAAAAGGAAAAGGAGTATGTCAAGGCTGTATATTGTCACCCTGTTTATTTAACTTATATGCAGAGTACATCATGAAACATGCTGGGATGGAAGATACATGAGCTGGAATGAAGATTGCCGGTAGAAATATCAATAACTTAGATATGCAGATGACACCACCATTATGGCAGAACGTGAAGAGGAACGGGTATGTCGGGGAACTTCTTGAGTTGCAGCAAGGGTGTGAAGGACCCTTTGGAAGTTCCAGAGGTTAGGTGTGGTTAGTCTCGAGATGCCTCAGCAGAAATGGGCCTCATGTCGCCTGGAAAGGAGAGGCTCCTGGATATTCCCAAGTTTCAACAGGTGCTCTCGAGTTACGATGGGGACTTCAGGGACCCGCTCTGGCGGCCGCAGGAAATGCCAGTCATCATGCGTGTTGCTAGGGCCTCTTGTGATTCCTCTCCCGTCGATGCCGGGGCCTAAGACCTTGTGTGGAGTCGGGGCCGGAAGCTGAGGATTCCTCTCCAGTGCTGACATGGATTTTGGGGTACTTCTGGAGTCTCCCAAGGGAGTCAGGCCTCGTCTCGAGTGGGGGCATGAGCGTGCCCTTTCCTCCCATGCTGTAGCAGCAGTGTCACGCTTCCCTTGCGTGGATCAAGGGATCTGTGGCTTTCCCTCGAGTCTTTCCCACGAGGCTTTCCCACAGGGCTGTCCCACGTGTCACGGTGGTGTGAGTCGATCCTCGGCATGAAAGCCGAGGCAGTGCAGGGAAAACAGGTTCCTGTGGAATGGACTGAGACATCTGGGGGCGTCTTGGAATGGTGCACGACCCTGCAGTTCCTCTCCCCTTTCCTTTCGAGAGCGCCTCCTCTTGAGATGCGATGGGAATGCCGGGAATTCTTTCCCGACCAAGCAGGGAAAGGATCCCTCCTCTCGAGCTACTAGCCGGAAACGGAGCTCCTCTGGATGTGGCCGGGACCCTCGTGCTTCCTCTTGAGTGGAGACGGGTATGCCAGGGAACTTCTTGAGTTGCAGCATGACTGTGAAAGACTCTTTGGAAGTTCCAGAGGTCACGTGTGATTAGCCTCCAGACACCTCAGGGGAAAAGGGCCTCATCTCGCCTGCAGGGGAGAACCTCCTGGATTTTACCGAGTTGCGGCAGGTGCTCTCGACTTACGACGGGGACCTCATGGACCCGCTCTGGTGACCTCAGGAAAGGCCAGTCCCCATGCGAGTTGCTAGAGGGCCTGTCGCTATTCCTCTCCCGTTGATGCCAGGGCCTAAGACCTTGTGTGGAGTCGGGGCCGGAACCTGAGGATTCCTCTCCAGGGCTGACATGCATCTTGGGGTACTTCTGGAGTCTCCCCAGGGGAGTCAGTCCTAGTTCGAGTGGGGCATGCACGTGCGCTTTCCTCCCGTGCTGTAGCAGCAGTGTCACGCTTCCCTTCGCGTGGATCAAGGGATCTGTGGCTTTCCCTCGAGGCTTTCCCACGAGGCTTTCCCACAGGGCTCTCCCCACGTACCACCGTGGTGTGAGTCGATCCTCGCGTGAAAGTCGAAGCAGTGCAGGGAAAACAGGATCCTCTGCAATGGACTGAGACATCTGGGGCACTCTTGGAATGGTGGCACTACCCATGAGTTCTCTCGCCTTTCCTGTGCAGCGCGCCTCCTCTTGAGATGCATCGGAAACGTCGGGAATTCTTTCCCGAGGAAGCAGGGAAGGATCCCTCATCTCGAGTTTAGGCGGAAACGGAGCTCCTCTGGAGTGGCCGGACCCTCGTGCTTCCTCTGGAGTGGAGACGGTATGTCGGGGAACTTCTTGAGTTGTAGCAAGGGTGTGTAGGACCCTTTGGAAGTTCCAGAGTTTAGGTGTGATTACTCTCGAGACGCCGCAGAGAAAAATGGGCCTCATCTCGATTGGAGCAGAGAACCTCCTGGATTTTCTCGAGTTGAGGCAGGTGCTCTCGACTTACGAACCTCAGGGACAGTGAAGCAGATGTGTCAATCAAGGGATCTGTGGCTTCCCTGGAGTCTTTCCCATGAGGCTTTCCCACAGGGCTATTCCACTTGCCACCATGGTGTGAGTCGATCCTCGCGTGAAAGTCGAACCAGTGCAGGAAAACAGGAACCTCCTTCCCACAGTAGGGGATACACTGTCCCCTTGGGCGGGTGTCTCCAGGGCACTCGCGCTGGGGGTTGCCCGCGGAGGTGCGGGCCTCAGGCTCCACGTGAGAAAAGCCCCAAATGGCATTAGCTGCCAGTCCAGACGCTGGCCCCTCAGGTCTCTGGCCGGAGCCTTGGGCTCCAGGCAACTCAAAGCCCTCGGGTGGCACTCTGGGACTGCTGTAGGGAAAGGATGCCAAGAGCCCATGGAGGAGTTGGGGAGGGGGCATGGGGCAAACGGAGGCGAGGACAGCGAGGCATCTAGGTGGAAGCGCTGGAGAGAGCGTCTGGTGTCCGGAATGCCTCGGAGGAGCCAGCGGGGACAGTCGAGGCCCAGGGACCTGTGGAATGTGAAAAGGCGGGAAATCCCAGAGCAAGGCAGGCTGGGAAAGGGGGCGTTGGTGGCCAATTCAAAGGGACCTTGGGGCGTTTCCTGGGCGGTGAGCTCCCTTGGCACTGCTGAGGGCCCCTGATTGATCCACCCGGGTTGATCCCACCCCCGCTGCGAGGGAGGGCCACAAACCAAAGCCGCGAACTGCCCGCCCACCCCAACGGGGATCTTGGCGGTCCAGGGCTCAGCCGTGCCCGGGAAAAGCCCACTCGCTCCACGGGACTCCGTCCAGGGTCTCTGCTTGGAAAGAGGCCAGGGGCGACGCCCCACCATCTACCCACCCAAACCCTATTGACGTCAATGGTGGCGGAGACGCCTCCCGTTCTCCAGAGTCCTAAGCTGCTGGGTCCCCGCCCACTCGGCCAGCAGTCTGCAGCGTGCCCGTGTGCCTCTCCCACCATGGCTTGGTTCGGCTCCTCCAGCACCTCAAGCGGTACGTTTGCCCTCGGTCCCTGTGGTCGGATCACATCTCAGGGGATTTGCGGGTGGCCTGGGCAAGGGCTCTCGGCCAATGTGTTGACCCCCCTCCACCGAGAACGGCTGGGACCCATCGGCCAGGCCTGGGGTTCGAGGCGTCAGGTGTGCCCAAATTCGGAGGGCGTGGCATCGTTCGTTCATCTTGCTCCTTTGGCACACACATGGCTTCTCCGTTCTCTTTTCTGGGAAGACAGTGTTGTTTCAGGGGGCGTGCTGCGGGGGGGCGGGGCCGGGGTTGCGGGGTGGTGGGAGCGGGTGCTGTGCTGGGATGAGGCCCTTTATCCTCACATCTTCCTGTGGGAATGGGAGTCGGGGAGCTCTGTGGCCTTGCTGCCTTCAGTGGCTTCCTCTGCACAGGGGCCTAGTGGCTTCTGCCTTTTGTCAGGCGTTACGGGGTTTGGGCTTCGCTTTGGTGGCCTTGGCCTTTGCCTTGGCCTGGGCCTTGCCTTGCCCTTGCCCTTGCCTTGGTCTTGGCTTGGCCTTGCCCTGCCCTTGAATTGAACTTGACCTTGACTTGACCTTGACCTTGACTTTGAACTTGAAATTGGCCTTGACCTTGACCTTGAACTTGAACTTGACCTTGACCTTGAACTTGAACTTGAACTTGAACTTGACCTTGAACTTGAACTTGACTTGAACTTGAACTTGATTGACCTTGACCTTGAAACTTGACCTTGACTTGACTTTGAACTTGAACTTGAACTTGACTTGACCTTGAACTTGAACCTTGAACTTGAACTTGAACTTGACCTTGACCTTGAACTTGAACTTGACTTGAACTTCAACTTGAACTTGACCTTGAACTTGAACTTGACCTTGAACTTGACCTTGACCTTGACCAACAACGGGAGACCTCGAGATTTGCTCAGAGCACCGGAGGTCCAGAAGCAGGGCCCTGTATCTCCCCTTCCCTTTGTGATCATTGCAAAGACATTCCTAGCTGATAGCGGGAGTGCCCCTGAAGAAGCAAGCAGTGGGAGTGTGTTTGACACGACTGTGTGCCTTCCTGGCCTCATCTCCACAAGGGGCCTTTCCTCTCGAATAGGCCCCATGTCCCCTTGGGGAGGGTGTCATGCCTCTTTTCTCCTCACTGCCAAAGGGTGGAGCCAAGCTCGCTCTGTCAGAGGTACAAAAACAGCAATTGAATGGGTTTTCAAGCTCTTGCTAGGCTGCACCCTTTCAGGGCCCACTTTACTGAAACAGGTGCTCTGTGGCCCCTGGTTGGGTATGCAGGTTCACAAACAGGGTGAGATCCTGTCCAAGCCAAGAATTTTCCTGAAAGACCTAGGCTCACTAGAGCTCTCCTCCAGAGCAAAGGGGATAGAGGAGATGTATGGAGGAGTCTTTGCCTTTCCCTGTGAGTGTGGGGCTACTCCCTACGGCCCCAAGCTCAGGGATAACTGCCTCTAAGAAAGGAATGGCAAGAAGCGCTATTCTTGGAGGTTGGGACAGGGAGTTCGCAGCATGTGGGGAAAGAAAGACTTCTTCGGGGAAGAAGAGGCAACCACCGGGGGTGTGTTTGCAAGCCTCTATTTGGAAGGAACAGGTTTGCTTATACAACTCAAGACCTCCAGATCTGCTCAGAGGACTGAAGTTCCAGAGACAGGGCCATGTATCTCCCCTTCCCTTTGAGATCCTTGCAAAGACATTCCTAGCAGATCGTGGGAGTGCCCATGAAGAAGCAAGCAGCGGGAGTGTGCTTGACATCACTGGCTGCCTACCTGGGCTCAGCTCCTCAAGGGGCCTTTCTCTCCTGGTAGGCCCTATGTCCCCTTTGGGAGAGGGTGGTGCCCTCTTCCCTCCACACTGCCAAAGGGTGGAGGTGGAGCAAACTCGTTCTCTCCCGAGGTTAAAAAAAAAGACAAATTGGATGGATTTTTAAGCTCTTGCTATGCTGCACCCCTCCAGGACCCACTCGAGCAAAACAGGTGCCCTGTGGCCCCTAGGTCGGGTATGCAGGTTCACACACGGGTGGGATCCCGTCAAAGCCAAGAATTTTCCTGACAGACCTAGGCTCACTAGAGCTCTCCTCCAGAGGAAAGGGACAGAAAAGACGTGTGTGTGGAGGTGGCTCTGCCTTTCCAGGTCCCAATCTCAGGGATAACTGCCCCTAAGAAAGGAACTGCTGCTGCTGCTGCTGCTAAGTTGCTTCAGTCGTGTTCGACTCTGTGCGACGCCATAGACGGTAGCCCACTAGGCTCCCCCGTCCCTGGGATTCTCCAGGCAAGAACAGTAAGTGGGTTGCCATTGCCTTCTCCAATGCATGAAAGTGAAAATGAAAGTGCAGTCGCTCAGTCGTGTCCGACCCTCAGCGACCCCACGGACTGCAGCCTACCAGGCTTCTCCGTCCATAGGATTTTCTGAAAGGAACTGCAAGACGCGCTTTTCCTGGAGGCTGGGAAAGGGAGTTCGCAGGATGTGGGGAAAGAGATCCTCCTTCGAGGAAGAATAGGCGGCCACTTGTTTTGTGTTGCAAACCTCTATTTGGAAGGAACAGGTTAGCTTATACAAAGGGAGACCTCCAGATCTGCTCAGAGGACCGAAGTTGCAGAGGCAGGTCGGTGTATTTTCCCTTCATTTTGCGATCCTTGCAAAGACATTCCTTGCTGATAGATATTCAGCAAGGGCCTTTGAGACTGTTGTTTTCTTTCCTAGGTTCAAAGATTCCTTCAGTTCCTAATATAGATATCCTAGAAATTATCTGACATCCGTGAAAATCTGATATGTCCTGGTCAAATGCTGTCAGTTATAATTCCAGTTATCATATTAAAGCATTTCAAGTCGCAGCAGTGACCAGATTACATTGTCAATTTCTATTTAATCAGGTTTTAACCATGTCTTCTATGATTTCACACTGATGCCTTTACAGAAATACTGCTACTTCAAGATATATGGAATATACATTTTTTAAGCTTACCGATAATTTGTTTGTTTGTTTGTTTGTCTTCTGGTAAGCTGGTACCAGATGGAATTTAGTCTCCTCTCTAGGTTAAGAGAACAAAGTTTTCTTAGAATGCAATTTTTGATAACAGACTATGAGTTTCTTTACCTTTCATTGATTTATAATTGTTTTCATCATCTGTTTTTTTACTTCGGTAAAGCAAATAAGCCTTATTTAAGATTTTGGTACATGTAGGATGGACTAAGCTTTCCCCACTCTTGCAAGTTCCCTTAACCCTTCAGATTCTTCTCGTGGGACAAAGATCTCACTTTCCTCCAGAGGGACAATCCAAGCTTTTTATTAGTTGATCTGCCCCTGACATCAGAGTCAATTTGAGCATGAGTTGGCCTATAATTTAGGCATGAAACTATGACTACATAAAGAAAAGGTGACTTTATGATTCAGGGATGGCCATGATATGCCTTGCACTTCAGAGAAAATGGGTTAAAATGATTTTTTTTTTCTTCAAAACTGCACAGCCAGTTCTTTCAGCATATGCAATTGAAAACATCTAGTCATTAGGTCAGTTTTCATTCCAATCCCAAAGAAAGGCAATGACAAAGAATATTCAAGCTGCTGCACAATTGCACTCATCTCACACACTAGTAAAGTAATGCTCAAAATTCTCCAAGTTCACATGAACTGTGAACTTCCAAATGTTCAAGAGGGATTTAAAACATGCAGAGAAACCAGAGATCAAAACTGCCAACATCCACTGGATCATTGAAAAAGCAAGAGAGTTCCAGAAAAAAGACATATTTTCTGCTTTATTGACTATGCAAAGCCTTTGACTGTGTGGATCACAATAAACTGGGAAAAATTCTGAAAGAGATGGGAATACCAGACCACCTGACCTGTCTCTTGAGAACCTGTATGCAGGTCAGGAAGAAACAGTTCGAACTGGACATGGAACAACAGACTGGTCTAAATAGGAAAAGGAATATGTCAAGGCGTGTATTGTCACCCTGCTTATTTAACTTATATGCAGAGTACATCATGAGAAACACTGGGCTGGAGGAAGCACACGCTGGAATCCAGATTGCTGGGAGAAATATCAAGAATCTCAGATATGCAGATGACACCACCCTTATGGCAGAAAGTGAAGAAGAACTAAAGAGTCTCCTGATGAAAGTGAAAGAGGAGAGTGAAAAAGTTAGCTTAAAGCTCAGCATTCAGAAAACTAAAATCATTGCATCCAGTCTCATCACTTCATGGCAAATAGATGGGAACACATTGGAAACAGCAGCAGACTATTTTGGGGGCTTGGAAATCACTGCAGGTGATGCTGCCTCCATGAACTTAAACATATTTATGACTTGGAAGAAAAGTGATGACCAAACTAGACAGCATATAAAAAGCGAGACGTTGCTTTGCCAACAAAGATCCATCCAGTCAAGGCTATGGTTTTTCCATATGTCATGGATGGATATGAAAGATGTACTATAAAGAAAGTGACAGCTGAAAATTAGATGCTTTTGAACTGTGGTGTTGAGAAGATGCTTGTAGGTCGCTTAGACTACAAGGAGACGCAACCACTCCATCCTAAAGGAAATCAGGTCTGAATATACATGGAAGGACTAATACTGAACCTGAAACTCAATACTTTGGCCACTTGATGTGAAGAGCTGACTCACTTGGAAGTTGCTTTGATTTGCCTGTGAGTGTGGGAGCCCTCCTGGGCAAAGGGCTCAGGGTCATTGCCAGCTGAATCACGACCTCCAAGCAAGCGCATTCCAGCTGTGTGACATTCAGGAAGCAGGAGACTGGGAAAACTATCTTCCTTAGAGGAAGGAAAGTCATCCACAGAGAGTGTGTTTTCAGGCCTCTCTTTGCAGCAAGTGTTTTGCTTCTCAGACATCAGAGCTGCAGGCTTGCTCTGAGGGCCTCAATTGCAGAGTCAGGGCTGTGTGTCTCACTGCACTTTCCAAGCATTGCAGACACATTCCTAGGTTGGAGCAGTGCTTCCCATGAGAAAGAAGCCTCGGAGTGTGTCTGAGCGGGCTGAGTGCCATGCTAGGGTCACCTAGTCGAGGCACCTTGCACATCCAATGGCCCCAGGCGAGTAGCTATGGACCGGCCCTTCGGTTGAGATATCCCAAAGCAGGGAACAAAGCCAGCTCTGTCAGAAGGAGGAAAACAGCAATGGGATGGATTTTCAAGCAGTTTGCTAAGTCACACCACGTTAGGGCTCCCGGGAAAGAAATGCAATTTTGGCCTCTAGGCCCAGTATCCAGATGTGTGGCACAGGTATTTTCCCACAGGATCCAAGAATGTTCCAGACAGACCTAAGCTCACTAGCTCTCTCCTGCAGAGGAAATGAAATATTGTTGCTGGAACCACGAAAAGATGCTGGGATTCTTGGCTTATGGAGGAGAGAATTCAATCCAGGGCCCAAGACGAGGCTTGATTGCTCAGAGCTTTTGTGCAATAGAGTTTTATTAAAGTATAAAGGAGATAGAGAAAGCTTCTGACAGAGACATCACAAGGGGCAGAAAACGTACCCCCTTGCTAGTGTTAGTAATGGAGTTATATACTCTCCAATAAGTTATGACGAACAAAAGAATGTCTGGAGTTGTAAAGACTCACTAGACCTACTCCCATAATTGACATTTTAAGATAACAGGATTAGCCAGAAGGTTTTTTCAGAGACCGTCCTCAAGAAGGATGCATGATTGTTATATAATCCTAAGGAATGTAGAGGGAAAACAGTTTGTCCTTTCTTCCTCCTTGAGAATTCTAGACCCCTCTCTTCCTTGGGACCTTGAACTTCTTAGAAACCTGCCTTGGCAATGACTCTCTCAGAAACATGATTGAACAGCCGTTTGGAGCTTCCTTTGACTTTCCCTGGGAGGGAGGGAGCCCTCCCTGAGCACAGGGCCTCAGGGGCCATGGCCAATGAAAAAGAATCTCCCAGCAAGTGCTTTTCAGCCCTGTGTGACTCTCAGCCCACAGGAGGCTGAGAAAACTCTCTTCCTTGGAGGAAGGAAAGGCAGCCCAAGAGTGTGTTTTCAGGCCTGTATCTTGCAGCAAGTGTTTGGCTTGTTAGACAGAAGACCTGCAGGCCTGTTCCAACAGACTCAATTCCAGAATCAGGGCCTTGTGTCTCCCTGCAGTTTCCTGGCCTTGCAAACACATTCCTAGTGAGAGCAGTCCTGCCCATGGGGACTGCTGCGGGAGTGTGTCTGAGGGGGCCAGGTGTCATGCTGGGGTCACCTGGTCGAGGGCACCTTGCACCTCCAATGGACCCCAGGCAAGGAGTTGCAGGCCACCACCTTGCTTCTGAAATCCCAAAATGGGGAGCAAAGCTCGCTCTGTCAGAGGGAAGAAAACAGCAACAGGATGGATTTTCAAGCAGTTGCTAGGCTGTACTGCGTTAGGGCTCCAAGGAAGGAAAATGCGAATTTTAGCCCCTACGACTGGTATCCAGGTGGGCTCCCAGGATGATTTCCCCGCAGGATCCAAGAACGTTCCAGACAGACCTGGGCTCACTAGCTCCCTCCTGCAGAGGAAACATGAGAGAACAGCTGTTTGGAGGTTGCTTTGACTTCCCCTGGGAGGGTAGGATCCCTCCCTGGGTGCAGGGCCTCAGGGGCCATTGCCGCTGAGAAATGCCCTCTAAGCCAGACCTTTCCAGCCTTGTATGACTCAGCACGGAGGAGACTGGAAAAGCTCTCTTCCTTGGAGGAAGGAAAGGCAGCCCCAGAGAGTGTGTTTTCACACCTGTATCTTGCAGCAAGTGTTTGGCGTCTCAGACGTCAGACCTCCAGGCCTGCTCCAACGGCCTCAGTTCCAGAGTCAGGGCCGTGTGTTTCCCTGCATTTTCTGAGCCTTGGGAACACATTCCTAGGTCAGAACAGTCCTGCCCATGGGGAAGGAGGCTGCGGGAGTGTGTCTGAGGGGGTCGGGTGCCATGCTGGTGTCCAATAGACCCGGTACCTCCAATAGACCCCAGGACAACAGCGGTGGGGCTCCCCTGGCTTCCGAAATGCCAAAGCGAGAAGCAAAGCTAGCTCTATCAGAAGGAAGAAAAGAGCAATCGGATGGATGTTCAGGCTGTTGCTGGGCCGCACCACTTCAGGGTCCCCCCCGAGAGGAACAGGCGCCCTGTGGCCCCTAGGTCCGATATGCAGGTTAACACACAGGGGTGTGTCCCCATAGGAGCCAAGAATTTTCCTGACAGACCTAGGCTCACTAGAGCTCTCCTACAGGGCAAAAGGGGTAGAACAGACTGTGGATGTGACTCTGCCTTTCCCAGACGAGCATGGGGCCCTCCCTATGGCCCCCGGGCTCCAGGGAAAATTGTCCCTGAAAAATGACCTCCAAGAAGCGCTTTTCCAGCAGGCTGGGATGCAGAGTTCACAGGATGCGGGGAAAGTGATCGTCCTTCAGGGAAGAAGAGGCAGCCACCCAGTGTGTGTTTGCAAGCCTGTATTTGGAAGAAACTGGTTAGCTCCTTCAAGGGGAGACCTCCAGGTCTGCTCAGAGGACCAAAATTCCAGAGGCAGCACCATGCATCTCCCCTGTCCTTTCTGAGCCTTGGAAAGACATTCCTAGCTTATAGCGGTATTGCTCATGAAGAAGCAGGATGCAGGAATGTGTCAGACATGACTGGGTGCCTTCCTGGGTTCAGCTCCGTGAGGGGCATTTCCACTCAGAGTAGGTCCCATGCCTCCTTGGGGAGGAAGTGGGGCCCGCTTGCCTCCAAATTGCCAAAGGCTGGAACAAAGCTAGTTCTATCAGAGGTAAGAAAAGAGCAATTGGATGGATGTGGAAGCTGTTGCTGGGCCGCACTGCTTCAGGCCCCCCACCCCTCCGCCCCCGAGAGAAACAGGCGCCTCTGTGGCCCCTAGGTCCTGGATGCAGTTTCACACATAGAATGTGTCCCCATAGGAGCCAAGAATTTTCCTGACAGACCTAGGCTCACTAGAGCTCTCCTACAGAGCAAAGGGGATGGGACAGATGTGTGGCTGTGGCTCTGCCTTTCCCTGGGAGTGTGGAGCCGCTCCCTATGGCCCCGGGCTCCAGGGGAAATTGCCCCTGAATAATGACCTCCAAGAAGCGCTTTTCCAACTGGCCTGAGACGTGGAGTTCTCAGGATGCAGGGAAAGCGAGTGTCCTTCGGGGAAGCAAAGGCAGTCACCTGTTATCATGACTTACTAGAATAGTAGGTACCTTCTCCGGTTGGGCAGAGGCCTTCCCTTACCTGATCTGAAAAAGAAAATGAAGTAGCTCGCTGATTTGAGAAATAATTCCCAGACTTGGGTTTCCAACCAGTATAGAATCCGACAATGGCCCTGTCTTTGTAGCCGCGTTAATTAACAGGTATGTGAAGCTCTAAATATCAGTGGAAATTACATACAGCATATAGGCCCCAGTGTTCTGGAATGGATGGAAAGAAACAACCAAACTCTTGAAGAGACACTTTCAAAATGGATCATAGAGACTGACTGTACATGGATGGGCTTGCTTCCGGCAAGACTTACTCATATTACGGGTAACCGCACGTTCCCACAGTTGTTGTCCTTATGAAATTTTCTATGGGAGACCCCCTCCCACAGTGAGCAGGTGTTAGGCAGATTTGCCACAAGTAAGGGGGTGGGATTTCACAGCAGATGGAACAATTAGGTAAGGTAATAAATCAGGTAACTAAGTTTGTATAAAAAAGAATATCATTCCCCCTTGAGGAACAGATTCATGAATTTGTGCTCAGTGATCAGGTGTGGCTCAATGACTGGAAACACAATTCCTTGGCCTGACATCGGAAAGGTCCTTATACTGTTGTTTTAGCCACAATTCTGAAAGAGATGGAATACCAGACCACCTAACCTGCCTCTTGAGAAATCTGGATGAAGGTCAGGAAGCAACAGTTAGAGCAGGACATGGAACAACAGACTGTTCCAAAAAGGAAAAGGAGTATGTCAAGGCTGTATATTGTCACCCTGTTTATTTAACTTATATGCAGAGTACATCATGAAACATGCTGGGATGGAAGATACATGAACTGGAATCAAGATTGCCGGTAGAAATATCAATCAACTTAGATATGCAGATGACACCACCATTATGGCAGAACGTGAAGAGGAAAGGGTATGTCGGGGAACTTCTTGAGTTGCAGCAAGGGTGTGAAGGACCCTTTGGAAGTTCCAGAGGTTAGGTGTGGTTAGTCTCGAGATGCCTCAGCAGAAATGGGCCTCATGTCGCCTGGAACGGAGAGGCTCCTGGATATTTCCGAGTTTCAGCAGGTGCTCTCCTTGTGTGGAGTCGGGGCCGGAAGCTGAGGATTCCTCTCCAGTGCTGACATGGATTTTGGGGTACTTCTGGAGTCTCCACAAGGGAGTCAGGCCTCGTCTCGAGTGGGGCATGAGCGTGCCATTTCCTCCCATGCTGTAGCAGCAGTGTCACGGTTCCCCTTGCGTGGACCAAGGGATCTGTGGCTTTCCCTCGAGTCTTTCCCACGAGGCTTTCCCACAGGCTGTCCCACGTGTCACGGTGGTGTGAGTCGATCCTCGGCATGAAAGCCGAGGCAGTGGCAGGGAAAACAGGTTCCTGTGGAACGGACTGACACATCTGGGGGAGTCTTGGAATGGTGGCACGACCCTGCAGTTCCTCTCCCCTTTCCTTTGGAGAGCGCCACCTTGAGATGCGATGGGAATGCCGGGAATTCTTTTCCGAACAAGCAGGGAAAGGATCCCTCATCTCGAGTACGAGCCGGAAACGGAGCTCCTCAGGATGTGGGCCGGGACCATCCTGCTTCCTCTTGAGTGGAGACGGGTGTGTCGGGGAACTTCTTGAGTTGCAGCTTGACTGTGAAAGACTCTTTGGAAGTTCCAGAGGTCAAGTGTGATTAGCCTCGAGACACCTCAGTGGAAACTGGCCTCATCTCGCCTGCAGGGGAGAACCTCCTGTATTTTACCGAGTTTCGGCAGGTGCTCTCGACTTACGACGGGGACTTCAGGGACCCGGTCTGTTGGCCTCAGGAAAGGCCAGTCCCCATGCGAGTTGCTTGGGGGCCTCTCAGGATTCCTCTCCCGTCGATGCAGGGGCCTAAGATCTTGTGTGGAGTCGGTGCCGGAACCTGAGGATTCCTCATCCAGTGCTGACAGGGATCTTGGGGTACTTCTGGAGTCTCCCCAGGAAAATCATTCTGCCATCTCGAGTGGGGCGCATGCCACATGCGATTTCCTCCCGAGCTGTAGCAGCAGTGTCACGCTTCTCTTCGCGTGGATCAAGGGATCTGTGGCTTTCCCTCGGAGGGTTTCCCCACAGGGCTGTCCCCACGTGCCACCGTGGTGTGAGTCGATCCTCAGCTTGAAAGTCGAGACAGTGCCAGGGAAAAACAGGTTTCCCTGGAATGGACTGAGACATGGGGGACTCTGGAATGGTGGCACGACCCTGGAGTTCCTCTCGCCTTTCCTGTGGAGAGCGCCTCCTCTTGAGATGCGACCGGAACGGGAATTCTTTCTCGACCACGCAGGGAAAGGATCCGCCTCTCGAGCTACGGGGCGAAACGGGGCTCCTCTGGATGTTGGCGGGTTCTCGTGCTTCCTCTTGAGTGGAGACGGGTATGTCGGGGAACTTCTTGAGTTGCAGCAAGGGTGTGAAGGACCCTTTGGAAGTTCGAGACGTTCGATGTGATAGCCTCGAGACGTCTCAGCGGAAATGGGCCTCATCTCGCCTGGAGGGGAGAACCTCCTGGACTTTGTCGAGTTGCGCAGTTGCTCTTACTTTACGGGGACCTCAGGGACCCGCTCTGGTGGCCTCAGGAAAGGCCAGTCCCCATGCGAGTTGCTCGGGGCCTCTCGGATTCCTCTCCCCGTCGATGCCGGGGCCTAAGATCTTGTGTGGATCGGTGCGGAACCTGAGCATTCCTCTCCAGTGCTGACATGGATCTTGGAGTATTTCTGGAGTCTCCCAGGGAGTCAGTCCTCGTCTCGAGTGGGGTCATGCACGTGCCCCTTTCTCCCGAGCTGTAGCAGCAGTGTCCGCTTCCCTTCGCGTGATCAAGGGATCTGTGGCTTTCCCTCGAGGCTTTCCCACGAGCTTTCCCACAGGGCTGTCCCACGTGCCACCGTGGTGTGAGTCGATCCTCGGCTTGAAAGTCGAGGCAGTGGAGGGGAAACAGGTTTCCCTGGAATGGACTGAGACATCTGGGGGACTCTGGGAATGGTGGCACGACCCTGGAGTTCCTCTTGCTTTCCTGTGGAGAGCGCCTCCTCTTGAGATGCGACGGGAACGCCGGGAATTCTTTCCGGACCGACGCAGGGAAAGGATCCCTCCTCTCGAGCTAGGAGGCGGAAACGGGGCTCCTCTGGATGTGGGCGGGACTCTCGTGCTTCCTCTCGAGTGGAGCCGGGTATGTCGGGGAACTATTTTGAGTTTCAGCAAGGGTGTGAAGGACCCTTTGGAAGTTCCAGAGGTTAGGTGTGATTAGCCTCGAGACACCTCAGCGGAAATGGGCCTCATCTCGCCTGGAGGGAGAACCTCCTGATTTTCTCGAGTTGCAGGTGCTCTCGACTTACGACGGGGACCTCAGGGACCCGCTCTGGTGGCCTCAGGAAAGGCCAGTCCGCATGCGAGTTGCTCGGGGCCTCTCGGGATTCCTCTCCGTCGATGCGGGCCTAAGACCTTGTGTGGAGTGTGCTGGAACCTGAGGATTCCTCTCCAGTGCTGACATGGATCTTGGGGTACTTCTGGAGTCTCCCCAGGGGAGTCAGTCCTCGTCTCGAGTGGGGGCATGCACGTGCGCTTTCCTCCGAGCTGTAGCAGCAGTGTCACGCTTCCTTCGTTGGATCAAGGATCTGTGGCTGGCTTTCCTTTTCCCACGAGGCTTTCCCACGAGGCTTTCCCACAGGCTTTCCCACAGGGCTGGCCCACGTGCCACCGTGGTGTGAGTCGATCCTCGCTTGAAAGTCGAGGCAGTGCAGGGAAAACAGGTTTCCCTGGAATGGACTGAGACATCTGGGGGACTCTGGGAATGGTGGCACGACCCTGGAGTTCCTCTCGCCTTTTCCTGTGGAGAGCGCCTCCTCTTGAGATGCGACGGGAAGGCCGGAATTCTTTCCCGACCACGCGGGAAAGGATCCTCCTCTCGAGCTAGGAGGCGGAAACGGGGCTCCTCTGGATGTGGGCGGGACTCTCGTGCTTCCTCTCGAGTGGAGACGGTATGTCGGGAACTTTTTGAGTTGCAGCAAGGGTGTGAAGGACCCTTTGGAAGTTCCAGAGGTTAGGTGTGATTAGCCTCGAGACGCCTCAGCAAATGGGCCTCATCTCGCCTGGAGGGGAGAACCTCCTGGATTTTCTCGAGTTGCGGCAGGTGCTCTCGACTTACGACGGGGACCTCAGGGACCCGCTCTGGTGGCCTCAGGAAAGGCCAGTCCCATGCGAGTTGCTCGGGGGCCTCTCGGGATTCCTCTCCCGTCGATGCCGGGGCCTAAGATTTGTGTGGAGTTGGTGCGGAACCTGAGGATTCCTCTCCAGTGCTGACATGGATCTTGGGGTACTTCTGGAGTCTCCCAGGGAGTCAGTCCTCGTCTCGAGTGGGGGCATGCACGTGC
>NW_017212182.1:0-16878 GCF_001704415.2 Capra hircus
GCAGTTAAACATTTAACAAGTCTGGTTTGGAAGATAAAATAATAATTCTGCTACATCAAAACATATTTCCTTACATTCAAATTTTCTTAAATACAGTTTTAGGGAAGAAGTATTTCCCCCTTTTAGAAATATCAGTATGTTAATACCTAAGTCTTTTTTTCTAAAAGTTACAAATTAGTTTCAAAAATTCATTTGATGTAGATTAAATGGTGATAAAAATTGAGTTTGTGGAGAAGTGAGGCAGCAGCTCCTCAAGGGGCCTTTCCTCTAGTAGGCTGCATTTCCCTTGGGCAGGGGGATTGTGCCCTCTTCCCTCCACACTGCCAAAGGGTGCAGCAAAGCTCGCTCTGTCAGAGGTACAAAACAGCAATTGAATGGATTTTCAAGCTCTTGCTAGGCTGCCCACTTCAGAGCCCACTCGAGTGAAACAGCTGCCCTGTGGCCCCTAGGTTGGTATACAGGTTCACATGCAGGATGTGTTCCCATCAATGCAAAGAATTTTCTGGACAGACCTAGGCTCACTAGAGCTCTCCTCCAGAGCAAAGGGGACAGAAGAGATATGTGCATGTGGCCTGCCTTTCCCTGTAAGTTTGGGGCTATTCCCTATGACCCAAGCTCAGGGATAACTGACCTTAAAAGAAACTCCAAGAAGTGCTTTTCTAGGACTGGGACAGGGAGTTCCCAGGATGTGGGAAAGAGAGCCTCCCACGTGGAAGAAGAGTCAACAATCTGGCGTGTGTTTGCAAGCCTCTATTTGGAAGGAACAGGTTCGCTTATACAACGGGAGACCTCCAGATCTGCTTAGAGGACCGAAGTTCCAGAGACAGGGCCGTGTATCTCCCCTTCCCTTTGAGATCACTGCAAAGACATCCCTAGCTGATAGCGGGAGTACCCATGAAGAGCAGGCAGCGGAGTGTGTGTTTAACATGACTTTGTAACTTCCTGGCCTCAACTCCTCAAGGAGCCTTTCTTCTCTAAGTAGGCCCATGTCCCCTTGGGGTGGGAGTTGTGCCCTCTTCCCTCCACACTGCCAAAGGGTGGAGCAAAGCTCACTCTGTCAGAGGTAAGAAGAGAGCAATTGGATGGATTTTCAAGCTCTTGCTAGGCGCACCACGTCAGGCCCACTCGAGTGAAACAATCACCCTGTGGCACCTAGGTCGGTATGCAGGATGTGTTTCTGTCAAAGTCAAGAATTTTCCTGACAGACCTAGGCTCACTACAGCTCTCATCCAGAGCAAAGGGGAAGGAAGAGATGTGTGGAGGTGGCTCTGCCTTTCCCTGAGTGTAGGGCTACTCCCTAAGGCCCCAAACTCAGGGATAACTGCCCCTAAGAAAGGAACTCCAAGAAGTGCTTTTCCAGGAGGTTGGGACAGGGAGTTTGCAGGATGCAGGGAAAGCGAGCCTCCTTTGGGAAGAAGAGGCAGCCACCCGGTGTTTGTAAGCCTCTATTTGGAAGGAACAGGTTCGCTTATACAGTGGGAGACCTCCAGATCTGCTCAGGGGACCGAAGTTCCAGAGGCAGGGCCGTGTATCTCCCTTCCCTTTGAGATCCTTGCAAAGACATAGTGGAAGTGCCCATGAAGAAGCAAGCAGTGACAGTGTGTTTTGTCATGACTGGCTGCCTTCCTGGGCTCAGCTCCTCAGGGCCTTTCTCTCCAAGTAGACCCCATGTCCCCTTGGGAAGGGGTTTGGGCCCTCTTCCCTCCACACTGCCAAAGGGTGGAGCAAAGCTCACTCTGTCCAAAACAACAATTAGATGGATTTTCAAGCTCTTGCTAGGCTGCACCCCTTAAGGGCCTACTTTACTGAAACAGGTGCCCTGTGGCCCCTAGGTTGGGTATGCATATTCACAAACAGGGTGTGTTCCCGTCAAAGCCATGAATTTCCTTGACAGTCCTAGGCTCACTAAAACTCTCCTCTGGAGCAAAGGGGATGGAAGAGATGTGTGGAGGAGGCTTTGCCTTTCCCTGTGAGTGTGGGGCTACTCCCTATGGCCCCAAGCTCAGGGATAACTGCCCCTAAGAAAGGAACTGCAAGAAGCTCTATTCCTGGAGGCTGGGACAGGGAGTACACAGCATTGGGGAAAGAGAGCCTTCTTTGGGGGAAGAAGAGGCAGCCACCTGGCAGGTGTTTGTTAGCCTCTATTTGGAAGGAACAGGTTTGCTTATACAACTCAAGACCTCCAGATCTGCTCAGAGGACTGAAGTTCCAGAGACAGGCCATGTATCTCCCCTTCCCTTTGAGATCCTTGCAAAGACATTCCTAGCTGATCATGGGGAGTGCCCATGAAGAAATAAGCAGCGGGAGTGTGTTTGACATGATTGTGTACCTTCCTGGCCTCAACTCCTCAAAGGCCCTTTCTTCTCAAAGTAGGCCCCATGTCACCTTGGGGAGGGGGTTGTGCCTCTTCCCTCCACACTGCCAAAACGTGCAGCAAAGCTCGCTCTGTCAGAGGTACAAAAACAGCAATTGGATGGATTTTCAAGCTCTTGCTAGGCTGCACTGCTTCAGGGCCCACTCGAATGTAACAGGTGCCCTGTGGCCCCTAGGTTGGGTAAGCAGGTTCACACACCGGGTGTGTTGCCATCAAAGCCAAGAATTTCCTGACAGACCTAGGCTCACTAGAGCTCTCCTCCAGAGTAACGGGGATGGAAGAGATGTGTGGATGTGGCTCTGCCTTTCCATGTGAGTGTGGTGCTACTCCCTATGGCCCCATACTCAGGGATAACTTCCCCTAAGAAAGGAACTGCAAAAAAGTGCTATTCCTGGAGGCTGGGACAGGGAGTTCACAGCATGCAGGGAAAGCAGCCTTCTTCAGGAAAGAAGGGGCAGCCACCCGCTGGTGTGTTTGCAAGCCTCTATTTGGAAGGAACAGGTTTGCTTATACAACTCAGACCTCCAGATCTGCAGAGGACCGAAGTTGCAGAGGCAGGGCCATGTATCACCCTTTCCCACTACGATACTTGCAAAGACATTCCTAACTGATAGTGCTACTGGCCCTGAAGAGGCAAGCAGTGGGAGTGTGTTCGACACGACTGTGTGCCTTCCTAGCCTCAACTCCTCAAAGGGCCCTTCCTTTCGAAGGAGGCCCCGTGTCCCCTTGGGGAGGGGGTTGTGTCCTCTTCCCTCCACACTGCCAAAGGGTGAAGCAAAGCTCGCTCTGTCAGAGGTACAAAAACAGCAATTGAATGGATTTTCAGGCTCTTGCTAGGCTGCACCACTTCGGGGCTCACTCGAGCGAAACAGGTGCTCTGTGGCCCCTAGGTCGGTATGCGGGTTCACACACCAGGTGTGTTCCATCAAAGCCAAGAATTTTCCTGACAGACATAGGCTCACTAGAGCTCTCCTCCAGAGCAAAGCGGATGGAAGAGATAAGTGGACGTTGCCTGCCTTTCCCTGTTAGTTTGGTGCTATTCCCTATGGCCCCAAGCTCAGGGATAACTGACTTTAAGAAAGAAACTCCAAGAAGTGCTTTTCCAGCACTAGGAGAGGGTGTTTCCAGGATGCGGGAAAGAGAGCCTCCCTCAGGGAAGAAGAGGCAACAATCCGGCATGTGTTTGCAGCCTCTCTTTGGAAGGAACAGTTTCACTTATACAACAGGAGACCTCCAGATTTGCTCAGAGGACCGGAGTTGTTCCGTGTATCTCCCCTTCCCTTTGTGATCACTGCAAAGACATTCCTAGCTGATAGTGGGAGTGCCCATGAAGAAGCAAGCAGTGGGAGTGTGTTTGACACGACTGTGTGCCTTCCTGGCCTCAACTCCACAAGGGACCTTTCCTCTCGAAGTAGGCCCCATGTCCCCTTGGGGAGGGTGTCATGTTCTCTTTACTCCTCACTGCCAAAGGGTGGAGCAAAGCTGCTCTGTCAGAGGTACAAAAACAGCAATTGGATGGATTTTCAAGCTCTTGCTAGGCTGCACCCTTTCAGGGCCCACTTTACTGAAACAGGTGCTCTGTGGCCCCTGGTTGGGTATGCAGGTTCACAAACAGGGTGAGATCCTGTCCAAGCCAAGAATTTTCCTGAAAGACCTAGGCTCACCAAAGCTCTCCTCCAGAGCAAAGGGGATAGAGGAGATGTATGGAGGAGTCTTTGCCTTTCCCTGTGAGTGTGGGCTACTCCCTACGGCCCCAAGCTCAGGGATAACTGCCTCTAAGAAAGAATGGCAAGAAGCACTATTCTTGGAGGTTGGGACAGGGAGTTCGCAGCATGTGGGGAAAGAAAGACTTCTTTGGGAAGAAGAGGCAACCACCGGGCGTGTGTTTGCAAGCCTCTATTTGGAAGGAACAGGTTTGGCTTATACAACTCAAGACCTCCAGATCTGCTCAGAGGACTGAAGTTCCAGAGACAGGGCCATGTATCTCCCCTTCCCTTTGAGATCCTTGCAAAGACATTCCTAGCAGATCGTGGGAGTGCCCATGAAGAAGCAAGCAGCAGGAGTGTGTTTGACATAACTGGCTGCCACCTGGGCTCAGCTCCTCAAGGGCCTTTCTCTCCTGGTAGGCCCTATGCCCCTTTGGGAGAGGGTTGTGCCCTCTTCCCTCCACACTGCCAAAGGGTGGAGGTGGAGCAAACTCGTTCTCTCCAAGGTAAAAAAAGACAAATTGGATGGATTTTTAAGCTCTTGCTATGCTGCACCCCTCCAGGACCCACTCGAGCAAAACAGGTGCCTGTGGCCCTAGGTCGGGTATGCAGGTTCACACACCGGGTGTGATCCCGTCAAAGCCAAGAATTTTCCTGACAGACCTAGGCTCACTAGAGCTCTCCTCCAGAGGAAAGGGGACAGAAAGACGTGTGTGTGGAGGTGGCTCTGCCTTTCCATAGTGTGTGGGGCTACTCCCTATGGTCCCAATCTCAGGGATAACTGCCCCTAAGAAAGGAACTGCTGCTGCTGCTGCTGCTGCTAAGTCGCTTCAGTCGTGTTCGACTCTGTGCGACGCCATAGACGGTAGCCCACTAAGCTCCCCCATCCCTGGGATTCTCCAGGAAGAACAGTAAGTGGGTTGCCATTGCCTTCTCCAATGCATGAAAGTGAAAATGAAAGTGCAGTCGCTCAGTCGTGTCCGACCCTCAGCGACCCCATGGACTGCACCTACCAGGCTTCTCCGTCCATAGGATTTTCTGAAAGGAACTGCAAGAAGCGCTTTCCAGGAGGCTGGAAAGGGAGTTCGCAGGATGTGGAAAGAGAGCCTCCTTCGGGAAGAAAGGCGGCCACTTGTTTTGTGTTGCAAACCTCTATTTGGAAGGAACAGGTTAGCTTATACAAAGGGAGACCTCCAGATCTGCTCAGAGGACCAAAGTTGCAGAGGCAGGTCGGTGTATTTTCCTTTCACTTTGCGATGCCTTGCAAAGACATTCCTTGCTGATAGATGATTCAGCAAGGCCTTTGAGACTGTTGTTTCTTTCCTAGGTTCAAAGATTCCTTCAGTTCCTAATATAGATATCCTAGAAATTATGTGACATGCGTGAAAATCTGATATGTCCTGGTCAAATGCTGTCAGTTATAATTCTAGTTATCATATTAAAGCATTTCAAGTCACAGCAGTGACCAGATTACATTGTCAATTTCTGTTAATCAGGTTTTAACCATGTCCTCTAATGGTTTCACACTGATGCCTTTGCAAAATACTGCTACTTCAAGATATATGGAAAATACTTTTTTAAGCTTACTGATAATTTTTTGTTTATTTGTTTGTCTTCTGGTAAGCTGGTACCAGATGGAATTTAGTCTCCTCTCTAGGTTAAGAGAACAAAGTTTTCTTAGAATGCAATTTTTGATAACAGACTATGAGTTTCTTTACCTTTCATTGATTTATAATTGTTTTCAATCATCTGTTTTTTACTTCGGTAAAGTAAATAAGCCTTATTTAAGATTTTGGTACATGTAGGATGGACTAAGCTTTCCCCACTCTTGCAAGTTCCCTTAACCCTTCAGATTCTTCTCGTGGAACAAGATCTCACTTTCCTCCAGAGGGACAATCCAAGCTTTTTATCAGTTGATCTGCCCCTGCTATCAGAGTCAATTTGAGCACGAGTGGCCTATAATTTAGGCATGAAACTATGACTACATAAAGAAAAGGTGACTTTTTGATTCAGGATGGCCATGATATGCCTTGCACTTCAGAGAAAATGGTTAAAATGATTTTTTTTTTCTTCAAAACTGCACAGCCAGTTCTTTCAGCATATGCAATTGAAAACATCTAGTCATTAGGTCAGTTTTCATTCCAATCCCAAAGAAAGGCAATGACAAAGAATATTCAAGCTGCTGCACAATTGCACTCATCTCACACACTAGTAAAGTAATGCTCAAAATTCTCCAAGTCAATAATACATGAACTGTGAACTTCCAAATGTTCAAGAGGGATTTAAAAAAATGCAGAGAAACCAGAGATCAAATTGCCAACATCCACTGGATCATTGAAAAAGCAAGAGAGTTCCAGAAAAAAACATCTATTTCTGCTTTATTGACTATGCCAAAGCTTTGACTGTGTGGATCACAATAAACTGGGAAAAATTCTGAAAGAGATGGGAATACCAGACCACCTGACCTGTCTCTTGAGAAACCTGTATGCAGGTCAGGAAGAAACAGTTCGAACTGGACATGGAACAACAGACTGGTTCTAAATAGGAAAAGGAATATGTCAAGGCTGTATATTGTCACCCTGCTTATTTAACTTATATGCAGAGTACATCATGAGAAAACACTGGGCTGGAGGAAGCACACGCTGGAATCAAGATTGCTGGGAGAAATATCAATAATCTCAGATATGCAGATGACACCACCCTTATGGCAGAAAGTGAAGAAGAACTAAAGAGTCTCCTGATGAAAGTGAAAGAGGAGAGTGAAAAAGTTAGCTTAAAGCTCAGCATTCAGAAAAACTAAAATCATTGCATCCAGTCTCATCACTTCATGGCAAATAGATGGGAAAACATTGGAAACAGCAGCAGACTATTTTGGGGGGCTTGGAAATCACTGCAGATGATGACTGCCTCCATGAACTTAAAACATATTTATGACTTGGAAGAAAAGTGATGACCAAACTAGACAGCATATTAAAAAGCCGAGACGTTGCTTTGCCAACAAAGATCCATCTAGTCAAGGCTATGGTTTTTCCATATGTCATGGATGGATATGAAGATGTACTATAAAGAAAGTGACAGCTGAAAATTGGATGCTTTTGAACTGTGGTGTTGGAGAAGATGCTTGTAGTCGCTTAGACTACTCTAAATCATCCTAAAGAAATCAGGTCTGAATATACATTGGAAGGACTAATACTGAACCTGAAACTCCAATACTTTGGCCACTTGATGTGAAGAGCTGACTCACTTGGAAGTTGCTTTGATTTGCCTGTGAGTGTGGGAGCCCTCCCTGGGCAAAGGGCCTCAGGGGTCATTGGCCACTGAATCACGACCTCCAAGGCAAGCGCATTCCAGCTGTGTGACATTCAGGAAGCAGGAGACTGGGAAAACTATCTTCCTTAGAGGAAGGAAAGTCATCCACAGAGAGTGTGTTTTCAGGCCTCTCTTTGCAGCAAGTGTTTTTGCTTCTCAGACATCAGAGCTGCAGGCTTGCTCTGAGGGCCTCAAATTCGCAGAGTCAGGGCTGTGTGTCTCACTGGCACTTTCCAAGCATTGCAGACACATTCCTAGGTTGGAGCAGTGCTTCCCATGAGAAGAAGGCCTCGGGAGTGGTGTCTGAGCGGGCTGAGTGCCATGCTAGGGGTCACCTAGTCGAGGGCACCTTGCACATCCAATGGGCCCCAGGCGAGTAGCTATGGACCGGCCCTTCGGTTGAGACATCCCAAAGCAGGGAACAAAGCTAGCTCTGTCAGAAGGAGGAAAACAGGCAATGGGATGGATTTTCAAGCAGTTGCTAAGTCACACCACGTTAGGGCTCCCCGGGAAAGAAATGCGAATTTTGGCCTCTAGGCCCAGTATCCAGATGTGTGCACAGGATATTTTCCCCACAGGATCCAAGAATGTTCCAGACAGACCTAAGCTCACTAGCTCTCTCCTGCAGAGGAAATGAAATATTGTTGCTGAACCACGAAAAAGATGCTGGGATTTCTTGCTTATTGGAGGAGAAGAATTCAATCCAGGGCCCAAGACCGAGGCTTGATTGCTCAGAGCTTTTGTGCAATAGAGTTTTATTAAAGGAGAAAGGAGATAGAGAAAGCTTCTGACAGAGACATCACAAGGGGCAGAAAGCGTACCCCCTTGCTAAGTGTTAGTAATGGAGTTATATACTCTCCAATAAAGTTATGACAACGAACAAAAGAATGTCTGGAGGTTGTAAAGACTCACTAGACCTACTCCCATAATTGACATTTTAAGATAACAGGATTAGCCAGAAGGTTTTTTCCAGAGACCGTCCTCAAGAAGGATGCATGATTGTTATATAATCCTAAGGAATGTAGAGGGAAAAACAGTTTGTCCTTTCTTCCTCCTTGAGAATTCTAGACGCCCTCTCTCCTTGGGGACCCTTGAACTTCTTATAAACCTGCCTTGGCAATGACTCTCTCAGAAACATGATTGAACAGCCGTTTGGAGCTTCCTTTGACTTTCCCTGGGAGGGAGGGAGCCCTCCCTGAGCACAGGGCCTCAGGGGCCATGGCCAATGAAAAATAATCTCCCAGCAAGTGCTTTTCAGCCCTGTGTGACTCTCAGCCCACAGGAGGCTGAGAAAAACTCTCTTCCTTGGAGGAAGGAAAGGCAGCCCAAGAGTGTGTTTTCAGGCCTGTATCTTGCAGCAAGTGTTTGGCTTGTTAGACAGAAGACCTGCAGGCCTGTTCCAACAGACTCAATGTCCAGAATCAGGGCCTTGTGTCTCCCTGCAGTTTCCTGGCCTTGCAAACACATTCCTAGGTGAGAGCAGTCCTGCCCATGGGGAAGCAGGCTGCGGGAGTGTGTCTGAGGGGGCCAGGTGTCATGCTGGGGTCACCTGGTCGAGGGCACCTTGCACCTCCAATGGACCCCAGGCAAGGAGTTGCAGGCCACCACCTTGCTTCTGAAATCCCAAAATGGGGAGCAAAGCTCGCTCTGTCAGAGGGAAGAAAACAGCAACAGGATGGATTTTCAAGCAGTTGCTAGGCTGTACTGCGTTAGGGCTCCAAGGAAGGAAAATGCGAATTTTAGCCCCTACGACTGGTATCCAGGTGGGCTCCCAGGATGATTTCCCCGCAGGATCCAAGAACGTTCCAGACAGACCTGGGCTCACTAGCTCCCTCCTGCAGAGGAAACATGAGAGAACAGCTGTTTGGAGGTTGCTTTGACTTCCCCTGGGAGGGTAGGATCCCTCCCTGGGTGCAGGGCCTCAGGGGCCATTGCCGCTGAGAAATGCCCTCGTAAGCCAGACCTTTCCAGCCTTGTATGACTCAGCACGGAGGAGACTGGAAAAGCTCTCTTCCTTGGAGGAAGGAAAGGCAGCCCCAGAGAGTGTGTTTTCACACCTGTATCTTGCAGCAAGTGTTTGGCGTCTCAGACGTCAGACCTCCAGGCCTGCTCCAACGGCCTCAGTTCCAGAGTCAGGGCCGTGTGTTCCCTGCATTTTCTGAGCCTTGGGAACACATTCCTAGGTCAGAACAGTCCTGCCCATGGGGAAGGAGGCTGCGGGAGTGTGTCTGAGGGGGTCGGGTGCCATGCTGGGGTCCAATAGACCCGGTACCTCCAATAGACCCCAGGACAACAGCGGTGGGGCTCCCCCTGGCTTCCGAAATGCCAAAGCGAGAAGCAAAGCTAGCTCTATCAGAAGGAAGAAAAGAGCAATCGGATGGATGTTCAGGCTGTTGCTGGGCCGCACCACTTCAGGGTCCCCCCGAGAGGAACAGGCGCCCTGTGGCCCCTAGGTCCGATATGCAGGTTAACACACAGGGTGTGTCCCCATAGGAGCCAAGAATTTTCCTGACAGACCTAGGCTCACTAGAGCTCTCCTACAGGGCAAAAGGGGTAGAACAGACTGTGGATGTGACTCTGCCTTTCCCAGCGAGCATGGGGCCCTCCCTACGGCCCCGGGCTCCAGGGAAAATTGTCCCTGAAAAAATGACCTCCAAGAAGCGCTTTTCCAGCAGGCTGGGATGCAGAGTTCACAGGATGCGGGGAAAGTGATCGTCCTTCAGGGAAGAAGAGGCAGCCACCCAGTGTGTGTTTGCAAGCCTGTATTTGGAAGAAACTGGTTAGCTCCTTCAAGGGGAGACCTCCAGGTCTGCTCAGAGGACCGAAATTCCAGAGGCAGCACCATGCATCTCCCCTGTCCTTTCTGAGCCTTGGAAAGACATTCCTAGCTTATAGCGGTATTGCTCATGAAGAAGCAGGATGCAGGAATGTGTCAGACATGACTGGGTGCCTTCCTGGGTTCAGCTCCGTGAGGGGCCTTTCCACTCAAAGTAGGTCCCATGCCTCCTTGGGGAGGAAGTGGGGCCCGCTTGCCTCCAAATTGCCAAAGGCTGGAACAAAGCTAGTTCTATCAGAGGTAAGAAAAGAGCAATTGGATGGATGTGGAAGCTGTTGCTGGGCCGCACTGCTTCAGGCCCCCCACCCCTCCGCCCCCGAGAGAAACAGGCGCCCTGTGGCCCCTAGGTCCTGGATGCAGTTTCACACATAGAATGTGTCCCCATAGGAGCCAAGAATTTTCCTGACAGACCTAGGCTCACTAGAGCTCTCCTACAGAGCAAAGGGGATGGGACAGATGTGTGGCTGTGGCTCTGCCTTTCCCTGGGAGTGTGGAGCCGCTCCCTATGGCCCCGGGCTCCAGGGGAAATTGCCCCTGAATAATGACCTCCAAGAAGCGCTTTTCCAACTGGCTGAGACGTGGAGTTCTCAGGATGCAGGGAAAGCGAGTGTCCTTCGGGGAAGCAAAGGCAGTCACCTGTTATCATGACTTACTAGAATAGTAGGTACCTTCTCCGGTTGGGCAGAGGCCTTCCCTACCTGATCTGAAAAAGAAAATGAAGTAGCTCGCTGATTTGAGAAATAATTCCCAGACTTGGGTTTCCAACCAGTATAGAATCCGACAATGGCCCTGTCTTTGTAGCCGCGTTAATTAACAGGTATGTGAAGCTCTAAATATCAGTGGAAATTACATACAGCATATAGGCCCCAGTGTTCTGGAATGGTGGAAAGAAACAACCAAACTCTTGAAGAGACACTTTCAAAATGGATCATAGAGACTGACTGTACGTGGATGGGCTTGCTTCCGGCAGACTTACTCATATTACGGGTAACCGCACGTTCCCACAGTTGTTGTCCTTATGAAATTTTCTATGGGAGACCCCCTCCCACAGTGAGGCAGGTGTTAGCAGATTTGCCACAAGTAAGGGGGTGGGATTTCACAGCAGATGGAACAATTAGGTAAGGTAATAAATCAGGTAACTAAGTTTGTATAAAAAAGAATATCATTCCCCCTTGAGGAACAGATTCATGAATTTGTGCTCAGTGATCAGGTGTGGCTCAATGACTGGAAACACAATTCCTTGGCCTGACATCGGAAAGGTCCTTATACTGTTGTTTTAGCCACAATTCTGAAAGAGATGGGAATACCAGACCACCTAACCTGCCTCTTGAGAAATCTGGATGAAGGTCAGGAAGCAACAGTTAGAGCAGGACATGGAACAACAGACTGGTTCCAAAAAGGAAAAGGAGTATGTCAAGGCTGTATATTGTCACCCTGTTTATTTAACTTCTATGCAGAGTACATCATGAAAAATGCTGGGATGGAAGATACATGAAGCTGGAATCAAGATTGCCAGTAGAAATATCAATCAACTTAGATATGCAGATGACACCACCATTATGGAGAACGTGAAGAGGAACGGGTATGTCGGGAACTTCTTGAGTTGCGCAAGGGTGTGAAGGATGGAGCCTTCAGCACCCATTGCCGAACTCCAAGAGTTCCCCGACATACCCGTTCCTCTTCACGTTCTCCATAATGGTGGTGTCATCTGCATATCTAAGTTGATTGATATTTCTACTGGCAATCTTGATTCCAGCTTCATGTATCTTCCATCCCAGCATTTTTCATGATGTACTCTGCATAGAAGTTAAATAAACAGGGTGACAATATACAGCCTTGACATACTCCTTTTCCTTTTTGGAACCAGTCTGTTGTTCCATGTCCTGCTCTAACTGTTGCTTCCTGACCTTCATCCAGATTTCTCAAGAGGCAGGTTAGGTGGTCTGGTATTCCCATCTCTTTCAGAATTGTGGCTAAAACAACAGTATAAGGACCTTTCCGATGTCAGGCCAAGGAATTGTGTTTCCAGTCATTGAGCCACACCTGATCACTGAGCACAAATTCATGAATCTGTTCCTCAAGGGGGAATGATATTCTTTTTTATACAAACTTAGTTACCTGATTTATTACCTTACCTAATTGTTCCATCTGCTGTGAAATCCCACCCCCTTACTTGTGGCAAATCTGCTAACACCTGCCTCACTGTGGGAGGGGGTCTCCCATAGAAAATTTCATAAGGACAACAACTGTGGGAACGTGCGGTTACCCGTAATATGAGTAAGTCTGCCGGAAGCAAGCCCATCCACGTACAGTCAGTCTCTATGATCCATTTTGAAAGTGTCTCTTCAAGAGTTTGGTTGTTTCTTTCCACCATTCCAGAACACTGGGGCCTATATGCTGTATGTAATTTCCACTGATATTTAGAGCTTCACATACCTGTTAATTAACGCGGCTACAAAGACAGGGCCATTGTCGGATTCTATACTGGTTGGAAACCCAAGTCTGGGAATTATTTCTCAAATCAGCGAGCTACTTCATTTTCTTTTTCAGATCAGGTAGGGAAGGCCTCTGCCCAACCGGAGAAGGTACCTACTATTCTAGTAAGTCATGATAACAGGTGACTGCCTTTGCTTCCCCGAAGGACACTCGCTTTCCCTGCATCCTGAGAACTCCACGTCTCAGCCAGTTGGAAAAGCGCTTCTTGGAGGTCATTATTCAGGGGCAATTTCCCCTGGAGCCCGGGGCCATAGGGAGCGGCTCCACACTCCCAGGGAAAGGCAGAGCCACAGCCACACATCTGTCCCATCCCCTTTGCTCTGTAGGAGAGCTCTAGTGAGCCTAGGTCTGTCAGGAAAATTCTTGGCTCCTATGGGGACACATTCTATGTGTGAAACTGCATCCAGGACCTAGGGGCCACAGGGCGCCTGTTTCTCTCGGGGGCGGAGGGGTGGGGGGCCTGAAGCAGTGCGGCCCAGCAACAGCTTCCACATCCATCCAATTGCTCTTTTCTTACCTCTGATAGAACTAGCTTTGTTCCAGCCTTTGGCAATTTGGAGGCAAGCGGGCCCCACTTCCTCCCCAAGGAGGCATGGGACCTACTTTGAGTGGAAAGGCCCCTCACGGAGCTGAACCCAGGAAGGCACCCAGTCATGTCTGACACATTCCTGCATCCTGCTTCTTCATGAGCAATACCGCTATAAGCTAGGAATGTCTTTCCAAGGCTCAGAAAGGACAGGGGAGATGCATGGTGCTGCCTCTGGAATTTCGGTCCTCTGAGCAGACCTGGAGGTCTCCCCTTGAAGGAGCTAACCAGTTTCTTCCAAATACAGGCTTGCAAACACACACTGGGTGGCTGCCTCTTCTTCCCTGAAGGACGATCACTTTCCCCGCATCCTGTGAACTCTGCATCCCAGCCTGCTGGAAAAGCGCTTCTTGGAGGTCATTTTTCAGGGACAATTTTCCCTGGAGCCCGGGGCCGTAGGGAGGGCCCCATGCTCGCTGGGAAAGGCAGAGTCACATCCACAGTCTGTTCTACCCCTTTTGCCCTGTAGGAGAGCTCTAGTGAGCCTAGGTCTGTCAGGAAAATTCTTGGCTCCTATGGGGACACACCCTGTGTGTTAACCTGCATATCGGACCTAGGGGCCACAGGGCGCCTGTTCCTCTCGGGGGGACCCTGAAGTGGTGCGGCCCAGCAACAGCCTGAACATCCATCCGATTGCTCTTTTCTTCCTTCTGATAGAGCTAGCTTTGCTTCTCGCTTTGGCATTTCGGAAGCCAGGGGGAGCCCCACCGCTGTTGTCCTGGGGTCTATTGGAGGTACCGGGTCTATTGGACCCCAGCATGGCACCCGACCCCCTCAGACACACTCCCGCAGCCTCCTTCCCCATGGGCAGGACTGTTCTGACCTAGGAATGTGTTCCCAAGGCTCAGAAAATGCAGGGAAACACACGGCCCTGACTCTGGAACTGAGGCCGTTGGAGCAGGCCTGGAGGTCTGACGTCTGAGACGCCAAACACTTGCTGCAAGATACAGGTGTGAAAACACACTCTCTGGGGCTGCCTTTCCTTCCTCCAAGGAAGAGAGCTTTTCCAGTCTCCTCCGTGCTGAGTCATACAAGGCTGGAAAGGTCTGGCTTCAGAGGGCATTTCTCAGCGGCAATGGCCCCTGAGGCCCTGCACCCAGGGAGGGATCCTACCCTCCCAGGGGAAGTCAAAGCAACCTCCAAACAGCTGTTCTCTCATATTTCCTCTGCAGGAGGGAGCTAGTGAGCCCAGGTCTGTCTGGAACGTTCTTGGATCCTGCGGGGAAATCATCCTGGGAGCCCACCTGGATACCAGTCGTAGGGGCTAAAATTCGCATTTTCCTTCCTTGGAGCCCTAACGCAGTACAGCCTAGCAACTGCTTGAAAATCCATCCTGTTGCTGTTTTCTTCCCTCTGACAGAGCGAGCTTTGCTCCCCATTTTGGGATTTCAGAAGCAAGGTGGTGGCCTGCAACTCCTTGCCTGGGGTCCATTGGAGGTGCAAGGTGCCCTCGACCAGGTGACCCCAGCATGACACCTGGCCCCCTCAGACACACTCCCGCAGCATGCTTCCCCATGGGCAGGACTGCTCTCAACCTAGGAATGTGTTTGCAAGGCCAGGAAACTGCAGGGAGACACAAGGCCCTGATTCTGGAATTGAGTCTGTTGGAACAGGCCTGCAGGTCTTCTGTCTAACAAGCCAAACACTTGCTGGCAAGATACAGGCCTGAAAACACACTCTTGGGCTGCCTTTCCTTCCTCCAAGGAAGAGAGTTTTCTCAGCCTCCTGTGGGCTGAGAGTCACACAGGGCTGAAAAGCACTTGCTGGGAGATTCTTTTTCATTGGCCATGGCCCCTGAGGCCCTGTGCTCAGGGAGGGCTCCCTCCCTCCCAGGGAAAGTCAAAGGAAGCTCCAAACGGCTGTTCAATCATGTTTCTGAGAGAGTCATTGCCAAGGCAGGTTTATAAGAAGTTCAAGGGTCCCCAAGGAGAGAGGGTCTAGAATTCTCAAGGAGGAAGAAAGGAACAAACTGTTTTTCCCTCTACATTCCTTAGGATTATATAACAATCATGCATCCTTCTTGAGGACGGTCTCTGGAAAAAACCTTCTGGCTAATCCTGTTATCTTAAAATGTCAATTATGGGAGTAGGTCTAGTGAGTCTTTACAACCTCCAGACATTCTTTTGTTCGTTGTCATAACTTATTGGAGAGTATATAACTCCATTACTAACACTAGCAAGGGGGTACGCTTTCTGCCCCTTGTGATGTCTCTGTCAGAAGCTTTCTCTATCTCCTTTATCTTTAATAAAACTCTATTGCACAAAAGCTCTGAGCAATCAAGCCTCGTCTTGGCCCTGGATTGAATTCTTCTCCTCCATAAGCCAAGAATCCCAGCATCTTTTCGTGGTTCAGCAACAATATTTCATTTCCTCTGCAGGAGAGAGCTAGTGAGCTTAGGTCTGTCTGGAACATTCTTGGATCCTGTGGGGAAAATATCCTGTGCACACATCTGGATACTGGGCCTAGAGGCCAAAATTCGCATTTCTTTCCCGGGGAGCCCTAACGTGGTGTGACTTAGCAACTGCTTGAAAATCCATCCCATTGCTGTTTTCCTCCTTCTGACAGAGCTAGCTTTGTTCCCTGCTTTGGGATATCTCAACCGAAGGGCCGGTCCATAGCTACTCGCCTGGGGCCCATTGGATGTGCAAGGTGCCCTCGACTAGGTGACCCTAGCATGGCACTCAGCCCGCTCAGACACACTCCCGAGGCTTCTTTCTCATGGGAAGCACTGCTCCAACCTAGGAATGTGTCTGCAATGCTTGGAAAGTGCAGTGAGACACACAGCCCTGACTCTGGAATTGAGGCCCTCAGAGCAAGCCTGCAGCTCTGATGTCTGAGAAGCAAAACACTTGCTGCAAAGAGAGGCCTGAAAACACACTCTCTGTGGATGACTTTCCTTCCTCTAAGGAAGATAGTTTTCCCAGTCTCCTGCTTCCTGAATGTCACACAGCTGGAATGCGCTTGCTTGGAGGTCGTGATTCAGTGGCAATGACCCCTGAGGCCCTTTGCCCAGGGAGGGCTCCCACACTCACAGGCAAATCAAAGCAACTTCCAAGTGAGTCAGCTCTTCACATCAAGTGGCCAAAGTATTGGAGTTTCAGGTTCAGTATTAGTCCTTCCAATGTATATTCAGACCTGATTTCCTTTAGGATGGAGTGGTTGCGTCTCCTTGTAGTCTAAGCGACCTACAAGCATCTTCTCCAACACCACAGTTCAAAAGCATCCAATTTTCAGCTGTCACTTTCTTTATAGTACATCTTTCATATCCATCCATGACATATGGAAAAACCATAGCCTTGACTGATGGATCTTTGTTGCAAAGCAACGTCTCGGCTTTTTAATATGCTGTCTAGTTTGGTCATCACTTTTCTTCCAAGTCATAAATATGTTTTAAGTTCATGGAGGCAGCCATCACCTGCAGTGATTTCAAGCCCCCCCAAAATAGTCTGCTGCTGTTTCCAATGTTTTCCCATCTATTTGCCATGAAGTGATGAGACTGATGCAATGATTTTAGTTTTCTGAATGCTGACTTTTAAGCAACTTTTTTCACTCTCCTCTTTCACTTCATATT
>NW_017212183.1:0-16876 GCF_001704415.2 Capra hircus
GTCCCCCTAAACGAGAGCACTGCCTCCAACTCAGATAATCAGGATGCGTTCTCCCCTCCAGGCGAGATGAGGCCCATTTCCCCTGAGGCATCTCGAGGCTAATCACACCTAACCTCTGGAACTTCCAAAGGGTCTTTGACACCCTGCTGCAAGTCAAGAAGATCACCGACATACCCGTCTCCACTCGAGATGAAGCACGAGGGTCCCGCCACATCCAGAGGAGCCCCGTTTCCGCCTCGTATCTAGAGAGGAGGGATCCTTTCCCTGCGTGGTCGGGAAAGAATTCCTGGCGTTCCCGTCGCATCTCAAGAGAAGTGCTCTCCACAGGAAAGGCCAGAGGAACTCCAGGTCGTGCCACCATTCCAAGAGTTCCCCAGATGTCTCAGTCCATTCCAGAGGAACCTGTTTTCCCTGCACTGCCGACTTTCACGCGAGGATCGTCTCACACCAAGGTGGCATGTGGGACAGCCCTGTGGGAAAGCCTCATGGGAAAGCCTAGAGGGAAAGCCACAGATCCCTTGATCACGCGACGGGAAGCGTGACACTGCTGCTACCGCTCGGAGGAAAGCGCACGTGCATGCCCCCACTCGAGACGAGGACTGACTCCCCTGGGGAGACTCCAGAAGTACCACAAGATCCATGTCAGCACTGGAGAGGAATCTTCAGGTTCCAGCCCGACTTCACACAAGGTCTTAGGCCCCGGCATCGACAGGAGAGGAATCCTGAGAGGCCCCTAGAAACTTGAATGGGGACTGGCCTTTCCTGAGGCCACCAGAGCTGGCCCTGAGGTCCCCGTCGTAAGTCGAGAGCACCTGCCGCAACTCGAGAAAAATCCAGGAGGTTCTCCCTCCAGGCGAGATGAGGCCCATTTCCACTGAGGTGTCTCGAGGCTAATCACACCTAACCTCTGGAACTTCCAAAAGGTACTTTACACCCTTGCTGCAACTCAATAAGTTCCCCGACATACCCGTCTCCACTCGAGAATAAGCAAGATGGTCCCCCCCACATCCACAGGAGGCGCGTTTCCGCCTCGTCGCTCGAGATGAGGGATCCTTTCCTTCCGGGGGGCCAGCGTGAGGAATTCCGCCTATGGCAAAGGTCATGAGGAAGGAGGCTTGGCATGCCAAAGGCGTGATCAAGCCTCAGGTAACCCCCTGTTCCCGAGCATCGAACCCCAAAACCAGAGTCTGTTTTATGCTCTCACCTACACTTCTGACTTTACGGGGGCTCTCCCCCATAACTGTTTCTCTCGGAGAAGAAGTAAACGTGCAGCTTCAAGGCAATAAATATTCTTGGGCATGACAAGAGTGTTTCAGCTTGCCGACTCCTCTGAAGGTTATCTAGCCCACCTTTATAGGTTTGTCCGGCCACATGTGATTGTTTACAGCCTCCCAACCTGAGAGGCATGAGATGTTTTAGACTTACTAAAGGCAAATTATTTTGGGGAGTTAGAAATTATTAGTATAGTTGGTTAGGAATTATATTGGTGAAGGGTTCTTCATTTGTTGTGTCAAAAATTGCTGCTAATTCCCTGCTCTGGGTGGGACAAGGATATTTTAGGTCAAACCTCTCTGGTGACAGACCAGCTTGTGTGACAGGATTATCCATACTGCTGCCACTAGGCACAAGATTGTTTACTACCTCTCAACTGTAAACAGCACAGAGAGTTTTGGAGTATTTTGAGAGTCTTAATTAGCATAGGACTTTTTCTTCTTGTTGAGTCAATGATTGCCACCAGGCCTCCATATCCTTAGGCACTTGGGAATATATTAATCAATGTATTTGGAATATAGCAAAGGAAATATAGCAGTTTTTGATGTTAGCAATACTAGACTTTTTGAGTTAATGGATTTTCACTTTTGTAATAGATCACTGTACTTTGTTATATATCACTGTGTCCTTTCTATGTAAGAATGTAACTTTATCATATCTTAAGACTAAATAGATCTTAAGGGGAGAATTGATGAAAGGATTTTCATTTGTTAGGCTGATGTTTGCTGATAAATCTCCATGTTCCTACCTTATAATGAATATAACTAGTATATAGGAGAAATAAGTATTAACCTTTAAGCATATAGGAGAAATAAGAATTCACCTTTAAGACTAATCATGTTAACCTTGGGTTAAATAATTCTTTCTTATTGTAACTCACTACACCCTCACCCTATAGGAATGTAACTTTATTTGGAGGGTGGTGCTGTTTAAGAAAAAACACCTTGGAAGAAATAAGTTTATTTGGTTATCAGAAAGAAAGGATCATAAAATGTCAGCAGGTCTCATTCATGGCCAGAAGATGATGTAAGATCCTAAGACTTTTTTTTATACATTTATGTGAAGCACCTGATTTGATAAAGGTCAGGATGCCGACTCCTGCGTGACTCTGTATTCATCCTATGTGTAACAGAGGTATACAAGCAAAACCAAAAATAAAGAAATCAGATCAGTTTCCGGAAAGACTGATTCCCCCATGTCGCTTCTTTTTTGCTCCCGTTTTCTGGCTGAATTCTCTACTGGAGGATGGATGTTATTCCAGTAATCCAAGTTATTCAGCCTCTTTTTCTCCAATAATCTTCCTACTACACTATCCATTTCTAATCTCTTTATATCTGGGATTAAATATGTATATTTCCAAAGACGACGACTACGTCGCCACCTTCGAATCACCCTGGATCCACCGGGGCTGGACCACGGCACTTTCCCTGCTTGGTCGGGAAGAATTCCCGGCGTTCCCACCGAATCTCAAGAAGAGGCGCTCTCCACAGGAAAGGCGAGAGGAATTCCAGGGTCGTGCCACAATTCCAAGAGTCCCCCAGATGTCTCAGTCCATTCCAGAGGAACCTGTTTTCCCTGCACTGCCTTGATTTTCACGCCGAGGATCGACTGGCACCACGGTGGCACGTGGGACAGCGATGTGGGAAAGCCTCGTGGGAAAGCCTCGAGGGAAAGCCCCGTGGAAATACTCGAGGGAAAGACACAGATCTTGATCCACGCGACGGGCAGCGTGACACTGCTACTGCAGCTCGGGAGGTAAGCGTTCTTGCATGATCCCGCTGAGAAGAGGACTGACACCCCTGGAGACTCAAGAAGTACCCAAGAACCATGTCAGCACGGGAGAGGAATCCTCAGGTACCGGCCTCGACTTCACACAAGGTCTTAGCCCCACCATCATCGACGGGAGAGGAATCCGAGAGGCCCCGTAGCCTCGGATGGGAACTGCCTTTCCTGACGCCACCAGAGCGGTCCTGAGGTCCAGCGTACGTTGAGAACACCTGCCACAATTCGAGAAAATCCAGGAGGTTCTCCCCACCAGGCAAGAGAGGCCAATTTCCGCTGAGGCTCTCGAGGCTAATCACACCTAAACTCTGGAAATTCAAAGGTTCCTTAACAACCTTGCTGAAACTCAAGAAGTTCCCGACATACCGTCTCCACTCAGAGAAGCACGAGGGTCCCGCCCACATCCAGAGAGCCCCGTTTATGCCTCGGACCTCGAGATGAGGATCCTTTCCCTGCTTGGTCGGGAAGAATTCCCGGCGTTCCGTCCCATCTCAAGAGGAGGCGCTCTCCACAGGAAAGGCGAGCGAACTCCAGGGTCGTACCACCATTCCAAGAGTCCCCAGATGTCTCAGTCCATTCCAGAGGAACATGTTTTCCCTGCACTGCCTCGACTTTCAAGCCGAGGATCGACTCACACCTGGTGGCAGGTGGGACAGCCCTGTGGGAAAGACTCTTGGGAAGCCTTGAAGGAAAGACTTGAGTGAAAGTACAGATCCTTGACCAGCGTTAGGAAGCGTGACACTGCTGCTACAGCTCGGGAGGAAGCGCACGTGCATGCCCCACACTCGAGACGAGGACTGACTTCCCTGGGGAGACTCCAGAAGTACCCCAAGAACCATGTCAGCACTGGAGAGGAATCCTCAGGATCCGGCCTCGACTCCACACAAGGTCTTAGGCCCCGGCATCGACCCAAGAGGAATCCCGAGAGTCCCCCTGGCAACTTGCATGGGGACTGGCCTTTCCTGAGGCCACGAGACCGGGTCCCTGAGGTCCCCGTCGTAATTCGAGAGCACTGCCGTAACTCGAGAAAATCCAGGAGGTTCTCCCCTAAGCAAAATGAGGCCTATTTCCACTGACGGCATCTAGAGGCTAAGCACACCTAACCTCTGGAACTTCCAATGGTTCCTTCACACACTTGCTGCAACTCAAGAGCTTTCCCGACACACCCGTCTACACTCAAGGAAGCACGAGGGTCCGCCCACATCCAGAGAAGCCCGAGTCCCCCCTCGAGGCTCCAAAGGAGAGATCTTTTAAATGCTTGCATTTCCCGAGTCGAAGACCTTGTGTTGAGTTGGGACCGGAAACTGAGGATTCCTCTCCAGTGCTGACGTGGATTTTTGGGTACTTCTGGGACTCTCCCCAGGGGAGTCAGTCCTCGTCTCGAGTGGGGGAAATGCACGTGGGCTTTCCTCCCTAAAGGTGGCAGCAGTGTCATGCTACCCGACGGGTGGATCAAGGGATGTGTGGCTTTCCCTGTAGGATTTCCCATGAGGCTTTCCACGAGGCTAACACACAGGGCTGTCCCACGTGCCACCGTGGTGTGAGTCGATCCTCGGCGTGACAGTCAAGGCAGTGCAGGTAAAAGAGTTTCCTTTGGAATGGACTCAGTCCTCTGGGGGACTCTTGGATTGGTGGCACGACCCTGGAGTTCCTCTCGCCTTTCCTGTGGAGAGCGCTTCCTCTTGAGATGCGACGGGAATGCCGGGAATTCTTTCCCGACACGCAGGGAAAGGATCCCTCATCTCGAGCTACAAGGAGGAAAAGGGCCTCCTCTGGATGTGCAAGGGACGCTCGCGCTTCCTCTCGAGTGGACAAGGGTATGTCGGGGAACTTCTTGAGTTGCAGCAAGGGTGTGAAGGACCCTATGGAAGTTCAAAGGTTAGATGTGATTAGCCTCGAGTCGCCTCAGCGGGAAATGGGCCTCATCTCGCCTGGAGGGGAGAACCTCCTGGATTTTCTCGAGTTGCGGCAGGTGCTCTCGACTTTACGACGGGGACCTCAGGGACCCGCTCTGGGGCCTCAGGAAAGGCCAGTCCCCATGCGAGTTGCTGCTATGGGCCTCTCCGGATTCCTCTCCCGTCGATGCTGGGGCCTAAGACCTTGTGTGGAGTCGGTGCCGAGAAGCTGAGGAGTCCTCTCCAGTGCTGACATGGATCTTGGGATACTTCTGGAGTCTCCCCAGGGCAGTCAGTCCTTCGTTACGAGTGGGGGCATGCACGTGCAATTTCCTCCCGAGCTGTAGCAGCAGTGTCACGCTTCCCTTCGCGTGGATCAAGGGATCTGAGGCTTTCCCTCGAGGCTTTCCCACGAGGCTTTCCCATGAGACTTTCCCACAGGGCTGTCCCACGTGCCACCTTGGTGTGAGTCGATCCTCGGCTTGAAAGTCTGAGGCAGTGCAAGGGAAAACAGGTTTCCCTGGAATGGACCTGAGACATCTGGGGGACTCTGGGAATGGTGGGCACGACCCTGGAGTTCCTCTCGCCTTTCCTGTGGAGAGCGCCTCCTCTTGAGATGCGACGGGAACGCCGGGAATTCTTCCGACCACGCAGGGAAAGGATCCCTCCTCTCGAGCTAGGAGGCGGAAAACGAGGCTCCTCTGGATGTGGGCGGGACTCTCGTGCTTCCTCTCGAGTGGAGACGGGTATGTCGGGGAACTTCTTGAGTTGCAGCAAGGGTGTGAAGGACCCTTTGGAAGTTCCAGGGTTAGGTGTGATTAGCCTCGAGACGCCTCAGCGGAAATGGGCCTCATCTCGCCTGGAGGGGAGAACCTCCTGGAATTTCTCGAGGTTGCGCAGGTGCTCTCGACTTACGACGGGGACCTCAGGGACCCGCTCTGGTGGCCTCAGGAAAAGGCCAGTCCCCATGCGAGTTGCTCAGGGGGCCTCTCGGGATTTCTCTCCGTCGTGCCCAGGGCCTAAACCTTCTGTGGAATTGGGTGCCGGAACTTGAGGATTCCTGTTCTGTGCTGACATGGATCTTGGGGCACTTCTGGAGTCTCCCCAGGGGAGTCAGGTCCTCGTCTCGTGTGGGGGGCATGCACGTGCGTTTCCTCCCGAGCTGTAGCAGGGGTGTCATGCTTCCCTTCGCGTAGATCAAGGGATATGTGGCTTTTCCCTCGAGGCTTTCCCCACGAGGTTTTTCCACGAGGCTTTCCCACAGGGCTGTCCCACGTGCCACCATGGTGTGAGTCGATAATCAGCTTGAAAGTCGAGGCAGTGCAGGGAAAACAGGTTTCCCTGGAATGGACTGAGACATCTGGGGAACTCTGGGAATGGTGGCACGACCCTGGAGTTCCTCTCGCCTTTCCTGCGAAAGCGCCTCTTCTTGAGATGTGACCGGGAACGCCGGGAATTCTTGCCCGAAACACGCTGTGAAATGATCCCTCCTCTCGAGCTAGGAGGCGGAAACGGGGCTTCTCTGGATGTGGGCGGGACTCTCGTGCTTCCTCTCGAGTGGAGACGGGGTATGTCGGGGAACTTCTTGAGTTGCAGCAAGGGTGTGAAGGACCCTTTGGAATTTCCAGAGGTTAGGTGTGATTAGCCCTAGAGACGCCTCAGCGGAAATGGGCCTCATCTCGCCTGGAGGGGAGAACCTCCTGGATTTTCTCGAGCTGCGGCAGGTGCTCTCGACTTATGACGGGGACCTCAGGGACCCGCTCTGGTGGCCTCAGGAAAGGCCAGTCCCCATGCGAGTTGCTCGGGGGCCTCTCGAGATTCCTCTCCCGTCGATTCCGGGGCCCTAAGACCTTGTGTGGAGTCGGTGCCGGAATCTGAGGGTTCCTCTCCAGTGCTGACATGGATCCTTGGGATACTTCTGGAGTCTCCTCAGGGGAGTCAGTCCTCGTCTCAAGTGGGGGAATGCACGTGCGCTTTCCTCCCGAGCTGTAGCCAGCAGCGTCACGCTTCCCTTCGTGTGGATCAAGGGATCTGTGGCTTTCCCTGTAGGCTTTTCCCACGAGGGCCTTCCCATGAGGCTTTCCCACAGGGTTGTTCCACGTGCCACCGTGGTGTGAGTCGATCCTCAGCTTGAATGCCGTGGCAGTGCAGGGAAAGCATGGGAAAACAGGTTTCCCTGGAAAGGACTGAGACATCAGGGGACTTTGGGTATGGTGCAGACCCTGGAGTTCCTCTCGCCTTTCCTGTGGAGAGCGCCTCCTCTTGAGATGCGACGGGAACGCCGGAAATTCTTTCCCGTACACGCAGGGAAAGGATCCCTTCTCTCGAGCTAGGAGGCGGAAACGGGGCTCCCTCTGGATGTGGGCGGGACCTCGTGCTTCCTCTCGAGTGGAGACGGGTATGTCGGGGAACTTCTTGAGTTGCAGCAAGGGTGTGAAGGACCCTTTGGAAGTTCCAGTGGTGAGGCGTGATTAGCCTTGAGATGTCTCAGCGGAAAGGGGCCTCATCTCTCCTGGAAGGGAGAACCTCCTGGATTTTCTCTCGAGTTGCGGCAGGTGCTCTCGACTTACGACGGGGACCTCAGGGACCCGCTCTGCGTGGCCTCAGGAAAGGCCAGTCCCCATGCGAGTTGCTCAGGGGCCTCTCGGGATTCCTCTCCCGTCGATGCCGGGGCCTAAGACCTTTGTAGAGTCGGTGCCAGAAGCTGAGGAGTCCTCTCCAGTGCTGACATGGATCTTGGGATACTTCTTGAGTCTCCCCAGGGCAGTCAGTCCTCGTTACTAGTGGGGGCATGCACGTGCAATTTCCTCCCGAGCTGTAGCAGCAGTGTCACGCTTCCCTTCGCGTAGAACAAGGGATCTGTGGCTTTCCCCTCGAGGCTTTCCCACGAGCTTTCCACAGGGCTGTCCCACGTGCCACCGTGGTGTGAGTCGATCCTCGGCTTGAAAGTCGAGGCAGTGCAGGGAAACAGGTTTCCCTGGAATGGACTGAGACCATCTGGGGGACTCTGGAATGGTGGCACGATAATGCAGTTCCTCTCGCCGGTTCCTGTGGAGAGCGCCTCCTCTTGAGATGCGACAGGGAATGCCGGGAATTCTTTCCCGACAACGCAGGGAAAGGGATCCCTCCTCTCGAGCTAGGAGGCGGAAACGGGCTCCTCTGGATGTGGCGGGACTCTCGTGCTTCCTCTCGAGTGGAGACGGTATGTCGGGGAAATTCCTTGAGTTGCAGCAAGGGTGTGAAGGACCCTTTGGACGTTCCAGAGGTTAGGTGTGATTAGCCTCGAGATGCCGCCAGCGGAAATGGGCCTCATTCTCGCCTGGAGGGGAGAACCTCCTAGATTTACTCGAGTTGCGGCAGGTGCTCTGGACTTAAGACGGGGACCTCAGGGACCCGCTTCTGGTGGCCTCAGGAAAGGCCAGTCCCATGAAGTTGCCCTGGGGCCTCTCGGGATTCCTCTCCCGTCGATGCCGGGGCCTAAGACCTTGTGTGGAGTCGGAGCCGGAACCTGAGGATTCCTCTCCAGTGCTGACGTGGATCTTGGGGTACTTGTGGAGTCTCCCCAGGGGAGTCAGTCCTCGTCTCGAGTGGGGCATCGCACGTGCGCTTTGCCTCCCGAGCTGTAAGCAGCAGTGTCATGCTTCCTTAGCGTGGATCAAGGGATCTGTGGCTTTCCCTCGAGTCTTTCCCTCGAGAATTTCCCACGAGGCTTTCCCAAGAGGCTTTCCCACAGGGCTGTTCCCAACGTGTCACTGTAGTGTGAGTCGACCCTTGGCTTGAAAGTTGAGGCAGTGCTGGGAAAACAGGTTTCCCTGGAATGGACGGAGACATCTGGGGGACTCTGGGAATGGTGGCACGAACCTGGAGTTCCTCTGGCCTTTACTGTGGAGAGGGCCTCCTCTTGAGATGCGACGGGAACGTCGGGAATTCTTTCCCGACCACGCAGGGAAAGTGTCCCTCCTCTCCAGCTATGAGGCGGTAACAGGGGCTCCTCTGGATGTGGGCGGGAACTCGTCTCTTCCTCTCGAGTGGAGACGGGTATGTCGAGGCACTTTTTGAGTAGCAGCAAGGGTGTGACGGACCCTTTGGAAGTTCCAGAGGTTAGTTGTGATTAGCCTCCAGACGCCTCATTGGAAATGGGCCTCATCTTGCCTGGAAGGGAGAACCTCCTGGATGTTCTCGAGTTGGGGCAGGTGCTCTCGTCATACGACGGGGACCTCAGGGACCCGCTCTGGTGGACTCAGGAAAGGCCAGTCCACATGAATGTTGCTCGGGGTGTCTCTCGGAATTTCTCTCCCGTAGATGCTGGGAGCCCAAAACCTTGTGTGGAGTCGGTGCCGGAAACTGAGGATTCCTCTCCTGTGCTGACATGGATCTTGGGGTACTTCTGGAGTCTCCCCAGGTGGAGTCAGTCCTCGTCTCGAGTGGGGGCATGCACGTGCACTTTCCTCCCGAGCTGTAGCAGCAGTGTCACGCTTCCTTTAGCGGTGGATCAAGGGATCTGTGGCTTTCCCTCGAGGCTTTCCCAAGAGGCTTTCCCACGAGGCTTTCCCACAGGGCTGCCCACGTGCCACTGTAGTGTGAGTCTACCCTCGGCTTGAAAGTTGAGGCAGTGCTGGGAAAACAGTTTTCTCTGGAATGGACGGAGATATCTGGGGGACTCTTCGAAATGGTGGCACAACCCTGGGAGTTCCTCTCGCCTTTACCTGTGGAGAGCGCCTCCACTTGAGATGCGACGGGAAAGCCGGGAATTCTTTCACAACTACGCGGGAAAGGATCCTCCTCTCGAGCTATGAGGCGGAAACGGGGCTCTTCTGGATCTGGGTTGGGACTCTCGTGCTTCCTCTGGATTGGAGACGGGTATGTCAGGGGAACTTCTTGAGTTGCAGCAAAGGTGTGAAGGACCCTTTGGAAGTTCCAGAGGTTATGGGTGATTAACCTTGAGACGCTCACAGCGGAAATGGGGCCTCATCTCGCCTGGAGGGGAGAACCTCTTTGATTTTCTCGAGTTTACCCCAGGTGCTCTCGACTTACGCCGGGGACCTCAGGGACCCGCTCTGGTGGCCTCAGGAAAGGCCAGTCCCCATGCAAGTTGCTCAGGTGCCCCTCGGGATTCCTCTCCCGTCGATGCCGGGGCCTAAGGCCTTGTGGGGAGTCGGTGCCGGAACCTGAGGATTCCTCTCCAGTGCTTACAAGGATCTTGAGGTACTTCTGGAGTATCCCCAGGGGAGTCAGTCCTCGTCTCGAGTGGGGGCATGCACGTGCGCTTTCCTCCCGAGCTGTAGCAGCAGTGTCACGCTTTCCTTCGAGTGGATCATGGAATCTGTGGCGTTCCATCGAGGCTTTCCTCGAGGGTTTCCCACAGGGCTGTCCCACGTGCTCCGTGGTGTGAGTTGATCCTCGGCTTGAAAGTCGAGGCAGTGCAGGGAAAACAGGTTTCCCTGGAATGGACTGAGACATTTGGGGGACTCTGGGAATGGTGGCATGACCCTGGAGTTCCTCTCGCCTTTCCTGTGGAGAGCGCCTCCTCTTGAGATGAGACGGGAACGCCGGCAATTCTTTCCCGAACACGCAGGGAAAGGATCCCTCCTCTCGAGCTAGGAGGCGGAAACGGGGCTCCTCTGGATGTGGGCGGGACTCTCGTGCTTCCTCTCGAGTGAAGACGGGTATGTCCAGGAACTTCTTGAGTTGCAGCGAGGGTGTGAAGGACCCTTTGGAAGTTCCAGAGGTTATGTGTGATTAACCTTGAGACGCCACAGCGGAAATGGGCCTCATCTCGCCTGGAGGGGAGAACCTCCTGGATTTTCTCGAGTTGCGGCAGGTGCTGTCGACTTACGACGGGGACTTCAGGGACCCGATCTGGTGGCCTCAGGAAAGGCCAGTCCCCATGCGAGTTGCTCGGGGGCCTCTTGGGTTTCCTCTCCCGTCGATGCCGGGGCCTAAGACCTTGTGTGGAGTCGGTGCCGGAACGTGAGGATTCCTCTCCAGTGCTGACATGGATCATGGGGTACTTCTGGAGTCTCCCCGGGTTAGTCATCCTAGTCTCGAGTGGGGGCATGCACGTTCAATTTCCTCCCGATCTGTGGAAGCAGTGTCACACTTCCGATAGCGTGTATCAAGGGATCTGCAGCTTTCCCTCGAGGCTTTCCAATGAGGCTTTCCCTCGAGGATTTTCCTCAGGGCTGTCCACGTGCCACCGTGTGTGAGTCGATCCTCGGCTTGAAAGTCGAGGCAGTGGACGGGAAAACAGGTTTCCCTGGAATTGACAGAGATATCTGGGGACTCTGGGAATGGTGGAACGACCCTGGAGTTTCTCTCGCCTTTCCTGTGGAGAGGGCCTCCTCTTGAGATGCGACTGGAACGCCGGGAATGCTTTACAGACCACGCAGGTAAAGGATCCCTCCTCTCGAGCTATGAGGTGGAAACGGTGCTCCTCTGAAAGTGGGCGGGAAGATCTTGATACTCTCGAGTGGAGCGGGTATGTCGGAGAACTTCTTGAGTTGCAGCAAGGGTGTGAAGGACCTTTGGAAGTTCCAGAGGATAGGTGTGATTAGCCTCCAGACGCCTCAGCGCAAATGGGCCTCATCTCGCCTTTAAGGACGCCAAGATCCATGTCAGCACTGGAGAGGAATCCTCAGGTTCCGGCACCGACTCCACACAAGGTCTTAGGCCCCGGCATCTTCGGGAGAGGAATCCCGAGAGGCCCAAGAGCAACTTCCATGGGAATGGCCTTTCCTGAGGCCACCAGAGCGGGTCCCAGAGGTCCCCGTCGTAAGTCGAGAGCACCTGCCGCAACTCGAGAAAATCCAGGAGGTTCTCCCTTCAGGCGAGATGAGGCCCATTTCCGCTGAGGCGTCTCGAGGCTAATCACACTCTAATATCTGGAACTTCCAAAGCGTCCTTCACAACCCTTGCTGCAACTCAAGAAGTTCCCCGACATAGCCGTCTCCACTCGAGAGGACAGCACGAATGTCCCGCCAAATCCAGAGGAGCCCCGTTTCCGCTCCTAGCTCGAGAGGATGGATCCTTTCCCTGCGTGGTCGGGAAAGAATTCCCGGATTCCCGTCGCATCTCAAGAGGAGGCGCTCTCCACAGGAAAGGCGAGAGGAACTCCAGGGTCGTGCCACCATTCCCTGAGTCCCCCAGATGTCTCAGTCCATTCCAGGGAAATCTGTTTTCCCTTCACTGCCTCGACTTTAAAGCCGAGGATCGACTCACACCACAGTGGCACGTGGGAAAGCCCTGTGGGAAGCCTCGTGGGAAAGCGTCATGGGAAAGTCTAGAGGGAAAGCCACAGATCCCTTGATCCACGAAAAGGGAAGCGTGAAACTGCTGCTACAGCTCCGGAGGAAATCACACGTGCATGCCCTCTCTCGTGACGAGGACTGACTCCCCTGGGGAGACTCCAGAAGTACCACAAGATCCATGTCGGCACTGGAGAGGAATCCTCAGGTTCCGTCACTGAGTCCACACAAGGTCTTAGGCCCCAGCATCGACGGGAGAGGAATCCCGAGAGGCCCGGGAGAAACTCGCATGGGGACTGGCCTTTCCTGAGGCACCAGAGCGGGTCCCTGAGGCCCTCGTCGTAAGTCGAGAGCACCTGCCGCAAGTCGAGAAAATCCAGGAGGTTCTCCCCTCCAGGCGAGATGAGGCCCATTTCGGCTGAGGCAACTACGGGGGTAATCACACTTAAACTCTCGAACTTCGAAAGGGTCCTTCACACCCTTGCTGCTAACTCAAGAAGTTCCCCGACATACCCGTCTCCACTCAAGAGGAACCCGAGCGTCCCGCCCGTATCCAGAGTGGCCCCGTTTCCGCCTGCTAGCTCGAGAGGAGGGATCCTTTCCCTGCGTGGTCCTGAAAGAATTCCTAGCGTTCCCGTCTCATCTCAAGAGGAGGCGCTCTCCACAGTAAAGGCGAGAGGAACTCCAGTATCAGGCCCCATTCCCAGAGTCCCCCAGATGTCTCAGCTCCATTCCAGGGAAACCTGTTTTCCCTGCACTGCCTCCACTTTCAAGCTGAGGATCGACTCACACCACAAGGGCACGTGGAAAAGCCCTGTGGGAAAGCCTCGTGGGAAAGCCTCATGGGAAAGCCTCGAGGGAAAGCCCCTGATCCCTTGATCCAAGCGAAGGGAACCGTGACACTGCTGCTACAGGTCGGGAGGAAAGCGCACGTGCATGCCCCCACTCGAGACGAGGACTATACGCCTCTGGGGAGACTTCAGAAGACCCCGAAGATCCATGTCGGCACTGCAGAGGAATCCTCACGTTCCGGCACTGGACTCCACACAAGGTCTTAGGCCCCGGCATCGAGGGGAGAGGAATCCCGAGAGGCCCCCGAGCAACTCACATGGGGACTGGCCTTTCCTGAGGCCACAAGAGCGGGTCCCTGAGGTCCCAGTCGTAAGTCGAGAGCACCTGCCGCAATTCGAGAAAATCCAGGAGGTTCTCCCCTCCAGGCGAGATGAGGCCCATTTCCGCTGAGGCGTCTCCAGGAAAATCACACCTAACCTCTGGAACTTCCAAAGGGTCCTTCACACCCTTGCTGCAACTCAAGAAGTTCCCCGACATACCCGTCTCCACTCGAGAGGAAGCAGGAAAGTCCCGCCCACATCAAGAGGAGCCACGTTTCCGCCTCCTAGCTCGAGAGGTTTGATCCTTTCCCTGCGTGGTCAGGAAAGAATTCGCGGCGTTCCCGTCACATCTGAAGAGGAGGCGCTCTCCAGAGGAAAAGCGAGAGGAACTCCAGGTACCTGCCACCATTCCCAGAGTCCCCCAGATGTCTCAGTCCATTCCAGGGAACCTGTATTCCCTGCACTGCCTCGACTTTCAAGCCGAGGATCGACTCACACCACAGTGGCACGTGGGCAGCCCTGTGGGAAAGCCTCCTGGGAAGCCTCGAGGGAAAGCCACAGATCCCTTGATTCACGCGAAGGTAAGCGTGACAATGTTGCTAAAGCTCGGGAGGAAAGTGCACGTGCATGCCCCCACTCGAGTAGAGGACTGACTGTCCTGGGGAGACTCCAGAAGTACCCCAAGATCCATGTCAGCACTGGAGAGGAATCATCAGGTTTCGGCACCGACTCCACAGAAGGTCTTAGGCCCCGGCATCTACGAGAGAGGAATCCCGAGAGGCCCCGGAGCAACTCGCATGGGGACTGGCCTTTCCTGAGGCCACCAGAGCGGGTCCCTGAGGTCCCCTCGTAAGTCGAGAACAACCTTCCGCAACCTCGAGAAAATTCAGGAGGTTCTCCCCTCCAGGCGAGATGAGGCCCATTTCCGCTGAGGCGTCTCGAGGCTAATCTCACCTAACCTCTGGAACTTTCCAAAGGGTCCTTCACACCCTTGCTGCACCTCAAGAAGTTCCCCGACATACCCGTCTCCACTCGAGAGGAAGCACGTGAGTCCCGCCCACAACCAGAGGATCCCCGTTTCCCCCTCCTAGTTCGAGAGGTGGGATCCTTTCCCTGTGTGGTCGGAAAAGAATTCCCGGCGTTCCCGTCGGATCTCAGAGGAGGCGCTATCCACAAGAAAGGCGAGAGGAACTCCAGGGTCGTGCCACCATTCCCAGAGTCCCCGAGATGTCTCAGTCCATTCCAGGGAAACCTGTTTTCCCTGCTTGCTTCGACTTTCAAGTCGAGGATCGACTCACACCACGGTGGCACGTGGGACAGCCCTGTGGGAAAGCCTCGTGGGAAAGCCTTGAGGGAAAGACACAGATCCCTTGATCCACGCGAAGGGAAGCGCGACACTGCTGCTACAGCTCGGGAGGAAAGCGCACGTGCATGCCCCCACTCGAGACGAGGACTGACTCCCCTGGGGAGACTCCAGAAGTACCCCAAGATCCATGTCAGCACTGGAGAGGAATCCTCTGGTTCCGGCACCGACTCCACACAAGGTCTTAGGCCCCAGCATCGACGGGAGAGGAATCCCGAGAGGCCCCCGAGCAACTCGCATGCGGACAGGCCTTTCCTGAGGCCACCAGAGCGGGTCCCTGAGGTCCCCGTCATAAGTCGAGAGCACCTTCCGCAACTCGAGAAAATCCAGGAGGTTTTCCCCTCCAGGCGAGATGAGGCCCATTTCCGCTGAGGCGTCTCGAGGCTAATCACACCTAACCTCTGGAACTTCCAAAGGGTCATTCACACCCTTGCTGCAACTCAAGAAGTTCCCCGACATACCCGTCTCCACTTGAGAGGAAGCACGAGAGTCCCGCTCACATCCAGAGGAGCCCCGTTTCCGCCTCCTAGCTCGAGAGGAGGGATCCTTTCCTTGCGTGGTCGAGAAAGATTTCCCGGCGTTCCCGACGCATCTCAAGAGGTCGCGCTCTCCAGAGGAAAGGCGAGAGGAACTCCATGGTCGTGCCACCCAATCCCAGAGTCCCCCAGATGTCTCAGTCCATTCCAGGGAGACCTGTTTTCCCTGCACTGCCTCGACTTTCAAGCCGAGGATCGACTAACACCACGGTGGCACGTGGGACAGCCCTGTGGGAAAGCCTCGTGGGAAAGCCTTGTTGGAAAGCCTCGTGGGAAAGCCTCGAGGGAAAGCCACTGATCCCTTGATCCACGCGACTGGAGCATGACACTGCTGCTACAGCTAGGGAGGAAAGCGCAGGTGCATGCCCCCACTCGAGACGAGGACTGACTCCCCTGGGAGACTCCAGAAGTACCCAAGATCCATGTCAGCACTGCAGAGGAAACCTCAGGTTCCGGCACTGACTCCACACAAGGTCTTAGGCCCCGGCATCGACGGGAGAGGAATCCTGAGAGGCCCGAGCAATTCGCATGGGGAGTGGCCTTTTCTGAGGCCCCCAGAGCGGGTCGTTGAGGTCCCCGTCGTAAGTCGAGAGCAACTACCCTATCTCGAGAAAATCCAGGAGGTTCTCCCCTCCAGGCGAGATGGGGCCCATTTCTGCTGAGGCGTCTCGAGGCTCATCACACCTAATCTCTGGAACTTCCAAACGGTGCTTCACACCCTGGCTGCAACTCAAGATGTTCCCCTACATACCGTTTCCACTCGAGAGGAAGCACGAGAGTCCCGCCCACATCCAGAGGAGCCCCGTTTCTGCCTACTAGCTCGAGAGGAGGGATCCTTTCCCTGCGTCATCGGGGAAAGAAATCCCGGCGTTCCCGTCGCATCTCAAGAGGAGGCGCTCTCCACAGGAAAGGCGAGAGGAACTCCAGGGTCGTGCCACCTTTCCCAGAGTCCCCCAGATGTCTCAGTCCATTCCAGGGATACCTGTTTTCCCTGCACTGATCGACATTCAAGCCGAGGATCGACTCACATCACGGTGGCACGTGGGACAATCATGTGGGAAAGCCTCATGGAAAAGCCTCGTGTGAAAGCTTCCAGGGAAAGCCACAGATCCCTTGATCCACGCGAAGGGAACGTGACACTGCTGCTACAGCTCGGGAGGAAAGCGCACGTGCATGCCCCAGCTCGGGACGAGGACTGACTCCTCTGCGGAGACTCCAGGAAGAACCCCAAGGTCCATGTCAGCACTGGAGAGGAATCCTACAGGTTCCGGCACCGACTCCACACAAGGTCTTAGGCCACCGGCATCGACGGGAGAGAAATCCCGAAAGGCTCCGAGCAACTCGCATGGGACTGGCCTTTCCTGAGGCCACCAGAGGGGGTCCCTGTGGTCCCCGTCGTAAGTCGAGAGCACCTGCCGCAACTCGAGAAATCCAGGAGGTTGTCCCCTCCAGGCGAGATGAGGCCCATTTCCGCTGAGGCGACTGGAAGCTAATCACCCCTAATCTGGAACTTCCAAAGGGTCCTTCACAGCCTTGCTGCAACTCAAGAAGTTCCCCGACATACCCGTCTCCACTCAAGAGGAAGCACGAGAGTCCCGCCCACATCCAGAGGGCCCCGTTTCCGCCTCTAGCTCGAGAGGAGGGATCCTTCCCCGTCAGGGTTTCCCGCGTT